>NC_136264.1:17155356-17300356 GCF_964187855.1 Myxine glutinosa
TAGCTTGCGCAGACAAACAAACAAACAAACAAAAACTTTCTTTCGTATAATAATATAGATTTTTTTTTTTTTTTTTTTTTGTATACAAGATCGAGGCTCGTGAAAGAGCGAACATTAATCACACAGAAAGACAAACCGACACATAAAACATATAACATCGGGAGCGGTAGACAAGATGGGGAGAGAGGGGGAAGGACACAAACACAACATTTGAGAGCAGGGACCGAGAGACATGGAGACATCGAGAGATCTGAGAGAGGGCGAGAGCTTTGGGGGGGGGGGGGGGGGGCATGGGAAGGGGGCGGTGGGAGAGGTATAAAACATATGGACACTGCCAGGACTTCCAGGAAAGAAGTTGGAATTTCAAACAAGGTGGATCTGGGGTGAATTAGCGGGGTAGAAAAGATCAAGGTTTTGGATGGGGGATGATAAGAGATGGTGGTGAACAGCTGTTTTAAAGACCTGGAGGGAGGAGTGGGATTGAAGGGAGTGAGGGAGTTTGTTCCAGAGGCGGGAGAAAAGAGGAATGAAAGAGTGAAGGTGAGCAGAGAGCCGAGATTTCGGCAGTTTAACCATCAGAGGGTTGCTGGCAGATCTTGTGCGACCTGTAGGAATATTTGGGGGGACAGAGCACAGAGAGAGCTGGGGGTGCAAGGCCGGAGAGGAGTCGGTAGAAGACAGAAAGACCACCTACCTGCCTGCGGTGAGTGAGTGAAAGGCCCTCAGAGATAGCTTCATCGCGGGAGATTCCAATAATTCTGAAAGCTTTGGTTTCAACAGCGTGAAGCCGAGCTAGGTGTGAGGCAGGAGCACCGGCCCATAGGGGAGAACAGTATTCCATTGAGCTGCGGATGAAAGCCTTGTATGTGGTGAGGAGCTCAGGTGTGCCGAGGAAGGACTTCGCACGACGGAGGATGCCCAGTCGGCGACTGGCTTTGGAGGCCAGCTTGGAAATGTGGTTTTCCCAAGAAAGATCATGGCAGATAGTGAGACCCAAAATCTTGAGCGACAGAACTTCTTGGAGAGGATTGTTGAGAAAGTAGATGGGAGGGTTGTCCAGTCGATCTTTTCGGAGAGACATAGTAAGAGTGTGAGATTTGTCAGGATTGAAAGACATGTTCCACTTGTTTGACCAGTCTGTGATTTTGTCCAGGTCTTCAGAGAGTGAGGAGGCAGCAGACTGCCGATCTGAGGGAAGAGGAATGGAGCGGCAGAGAGTGGAGTCATCAGCAAAGAGATAGAGAGGATTTTCGAGAGAGTCAGAGAGATCATTGATGAAGACCAGAAAAAGCACGGGGCCCAGAACACTGCCTTGGGGAACTCCAGCCTGAACAGGAAGAGGAGATGAGAGAAACCCATTCAGGGCCACACGTTGACGACGACTCGAGAGGAAGTCCGCCAGCCATGCGTGGAGATTTCCATGGATACCAAAGGAGGAGAGTTTGGTGAGCAGAGCGGGGTGCCAGACCGTGTCGAAGGCACGTGATATGTCGAGGGAGACAGCTCTAATTTCCTGTTTGGCATTGAGGACCTCCATCCATTGTTGAGACAGCAGAAGCAGCATGTCCAGAGTAGAGTGACCTGGTCTGAAACCAAATTGATGATCAGAGATCAAGCCATTGGAGAAGAGGAAAGATTTCATATCCGAAGCAATGATGGATTCCATGACTTTGCTGATAATTGGGAGAAGGCTGATTGGTCTGTAGTTGCTAGGATCTGTTTTTGCACCTTTTTTGTGCAAAGCGGTGATGTTGGCTGATTTCCAAGCAGATGGCAGTTTGACCTTGAGCAAAAGAGAGGGTGAAGAGAACAGAGAGAGGGTGAGATAGAGCAGCAGAGCAGGATTTTAGGACCCGTGGGCTGATGCCATCGGGTCCAGTTGCAGAATCAGAGTCGAGGGTTGACAGAAACTTTTCCACCTTGTCAGGAGGAAAGGACACGGAGTCCAGGAGCAGCAGGGTATGACTGGGTATGGTGGGTACAGAGAGGGATGGGTTTGGGACACAAGATTTAGAGGCAAACACAGAGTTGAGGCATTCAGCTTTTTCACGTGCGTAGTCAGCTGTGTAGCCGTTTGAGGTAAGGGAGGGGATGGAGGGGGAACAAACTCCAGAAACGGATTTGACCAGACGCCACCAGGATTTGGAAGAGGAGACAGATAAGAGAGTTCGGTCTTGAGAACGGAGAGATATTGTTTCCTGGCTCTCCTGAGGGTGGACACACACTTGTTTCGGGCTTTGTGAAAGGAAATGAGATTTCCTTCCGTTGGATTTGCTTTCCAGGAGACGAAGGCAAGTTGTTTCTGGGCAACAGCCTCACCACAAGATTCCGTGTACCATGGACGGGAGGAAGGGTATGACAACTGAAGACGAGATGGGATAAATCTGTGCATGAGAGAGAGCAATTTACTTTGGAAGAATTCCCAGGATGAGTTGATGTCAGAGGTGGTAGAGATGGGAGACCAGTCCAGATGATTGATGGCTGCTTGAAGACCGTGCCAGTTGGCCTGAGTGAAATGCCAGACTCGTCGACGCTGAGCAGGCTCCTTGAGGATGGTCAGAGAGATGTCCACTTTAACAAGGACATGATCAGATGATCCGATCGGAGCAGAAGAAGAGCAGCAGACATTTTCAGGGAAGTTAGTCATAAGCAAGTCCAGAAGAGAAGATGTTCCGTTGACTGAGATCCGGGTCGGGAAATTGACAGATTGTGTCAGTCCCAGTGAGTCGCAGAAGTCCTTTGCTGAAGAGCCATGGCTGGTGAGAGAGGTACCCACACCCAGCCAACTGGCATGGTGACAATTGAAATCACCACATATGAGGAAGAGAGAGTTGGGATGAGTAGATAGAAGTTGGTCCATATCATCAGACAGCGAGATGTAGATGGAGTCATCACTGTTTGGTGGACGGTACAACACACATATGAACAAGAGGTGGGAGCGAAGGGGAAGCCGTAGCCAGAGGTATTCCTGGGGGTGAGGTGGAGAGAGTGCAGTGCAGGGCGAGTGAGGAAGAGAGTTTTTGATAAAGATAGCAACCCCCGCCTCCAGGACGAGGCTCAGGTCTATCATACCGGAGGAGGGAGTAGCCCGGGAGAGATACTATGGAATCAGAGACATCATAAAGGAGGAAAGTTTCTGTTAAGCAGATCACGTCTGGTTTGACAGAAGCAACCTGTATGGAGAGATCAGTTAAGTTTGAACGAAGGCCCCGGATGTTTGAGGTCCATACCGTTAATGAAGAGGAAGGGGGAGCATCAGATACAGAACAGGGGGGAGGAGGGGTAGGGTAAGATGTGGAAGAGGTGGAAGAGATAGGGAGAGCTGTTGAAGGTGTGTCAGAGATTTCAGAATAGCTCGGAGAAAGGGAAGGATGGGGCGGACAAAAGGTTTGATGGTGATTGGGTGAGCCACAATGAGGTGTTATTTGAGGAGGGGGAAGAGCGAGGCAGAAGGTTGGGGGAGATGGAGGTGAGAGTTTGAAGGGGGAAGAAGCGGGGAGGACGCTTTGAGGAGGGGGTAGTGAGAGGGGGGGAAATTGAGAAGCAATGAGGGTGGGGAGATTTGAAAGGGAGGGGTGAGGGGGGAGTTTGGGAGGGAAGGGACAAGGGGAGGGATTTGAAAGGGATGGGATATGGGGGAGATTTGGAGGGGAGGGGTGAGGCAGGAGTCTAGGAGGGGAGGGGCGAGGGGGCGTCTTGGCGGGGAGGGGTGAGGGGGTAGTTTAGGAGGGAGGGGGCAAGGGGGGAGATTTGAAAGGGATGGGTGATGGGGAAGATTTGGAGGGGAGGGGTGATGGGGAAGATTTGGAGGGGAGGGGTTATGGGGAAGATTTGGAGGGGAGGGGTGAGATTGGATTTTTGAAAGTGTACGATTTATGGGAAACGAACATTTATTGCAAAATGAGTTTCTTGTGACCTTCGAGTTAAAAATACGTTTAAGGACGCTGGATGGAGGATGGAGTGCAGGAGAGTTTAGGGAATGTAGAAAAAAGGCACTATAGGAGATGGATATTTTTTTTGGGATGAATTGATTTGGTGAGCAAGTCGAAAGCAGCCTTTTAAAGAAGAAGAAGAAAAAGGTGTTATAAAATATGACGGAATACATAACTTGAGGGGAAAGTGTAAACATTGAAGGTTAATGAGTGAAAACTATCTGGGGAAATGGGGGAGAAACACGTGGTCGAAGAACGAACGAACGAATAAGAATGAATAAACGAATGAGAACAGAGAAGGAAATGTTTTTTTTTTTTTTTTTTTTTTTTTTTGAGTTGAGATTTACACAAGGAAGTAGGCTATGGGTGAAAAGCCTGGGAATACAGAGAACGAAAGTTATTGGATCACAAACGACGGACCGCTGAGAGAAAAACAAAGCCTCAAGGTTGTACAGTGCACACTGTACAAGGCCTCAAGACACGACACGGCAAACAGACGATCAATTTATGAAAGATAAACACCGAGAAACAACCAAAGTTGCACACAATAACTTCACACACCGAAAGATAAATACAGTTTCGACAAAATACAATTGTGAACAGACTTAACTTCGAAAAACGTGGAGACCGTGTGGAGCTTCGAAAATCCCTCCACACGGTCTCCATATGTATGTATTTTGCCCCCATTTTTTCGATCATTAACATTTTTGAACATCGACAATGCGATTTCTCCCAATAATCTGGAGATATTTACCTTTTTCTTGAAACCTGCAGCTCTCGTCCAAATTTGGCCCTCCTACCCCCTCCCCCACCAAACCCTCTTTCAGAAAATGTCCACAAAATAATTCATGGTTATTAGGGTCTCGGAATGCAATTATGGGCGGTAATCATGTTGTTGCAGATCGGGTATCGGGTCCACTACGAGGGGGTGTTGTGCCCCAATTATTCCTGGGCCTGAGGCCACCGGGCACGAATAACTTTGTGTTATGGCGGCACGTTATTAATCAACCGTGAGTGACAATTAGTCTACCAGGTTACCCCCAAGGTCCTCCGGCTGACTACCATTTACCTGATGTCACGTGGCTTTCCAATCAGGCCTCAATCTCCCACATTAACCTATGTGCAGGAAGTGCTTGTCATTGTAGGAAAGGATGAACACAGATAGATCGGAAATAGAGTTCACCAAGAGAGGAATTTATTATATACAAGGCAAAGGTGTAATGCAAAATGCAAGGTGAAATTCAAGGGCTTAAATGTACAAAGCAAGGGCAATGAAAATGAATCAAAAAGGGGAAAATGCAATCAAAATGTACAAAATGGGGGAATTGCAAGTAATTGAGGTTGCAAGAGATCTACAGCAAAGAAATGGACGAGGAGCAGAACTTGTCCCTATGCCTTATCTACCGGTGGAACTCAATACATGGGCACTGAATCAGACCACCCATGGAAGTGAGATAGGTACAGAAAGAAAAAGAAAGGAAGAGGTATGATCGGCCTCCTGGCTCACTGGACGGGGGCTGTCATGTCCCCGTTACCCAAACGCTAAGGGAGGGGTTAAGAGGCATAATACTGGGTGTCTGTGGCGTGTGAGCGTAGTGGTGTGGTGAGGTGTGGTGTGTGAATGCAATGAGGTTCAAGAGGAAGCTGTGAAGAGGTGTGTATCAGGCCATGTGCGTCCAAAGTAGGACGGTTATAGAAAAAGCACAGGAAAAGAATGTGTGAGATGAGCTTAATGTGTGACAGTTCTAAAGAGTGTATGCGTGTGCTTGGCTCGGCCCGAACGTCCGCTTTGCATGGTGTCTGTTCCGTCTCCCAGCTCTGACCTGCCAAATGTGAGTGCCACCAATCGAGCTAATATCGTGCACCCTCGAAGTGCCACAAACCAAGTACAGGACCAAACCAGCACCAGTCCAAAACCATATGCCAACAGCAGAGTTGAGGACGTTGAGGACGGTGTTGAGGTTGAGGACGGTGGGAGGGATTTTCGAAGCTCCACACGGTCTCCACGTTTTTCGAAGTTAAGTCTGTTCACAATTGTATTTTGTCGAAACTGTATTTATCTTTCGGTGTGTGAAGTTATTGTGTGCATTTTGGTTGTTTCTCGGTGATTATCTTTCATAAATTGATCGTCTGTTTGCCGTGTCGCGAGCAAGGCCTTTGCCGCGTCGCAAACGATTTGAAATCGAAGTTAAGTGATTGTTCCCATTTGTATTTTCGTTAAAGCTGTATTTATTTATGGTGTTGTACGTATATTGTGTCCCGACGAAGATTTTTCGGTGCAAATCTTTCATACCTGTATTGAAAATCGTGTTAATTCGTGTCGTGTCTTGAGGCCTTGTACAGTGTGCACTGTACAACCTTGAGGCTTTGTTTTTCTCTCAGCGGTCCGTCGTTTGTGATCCAATAACTTTCGTTCTCTGTATTCCCAGTCTTTTCACCCATAGCCTACTTCCTTGTGTAAATCTCAACTCAAAAAAAAAACAAAAAAAAAAAAACATTTCCTTCTCTGTTCTCATTCGTTTATTCATTCTTATTCGTTCGTTCGTTCTTCGACCACGTGTTTCTCCCCCATTTCCCCAGATAGTTTTCACTCATTAACCTTTATGTATTCCGTCATATTTTATAACACCTTTTTCTTCTTCTTCTTTAAAAGGCTGCTTTCGACTTGCTCACCAAATCAATTCATCCCCAAAAAAATATCCATCTCCTATAGTGCCTTTTTTCTACATTCCCTAAACTCTCCTGCACTCCATCCTCCATCCAGCGTCCTTAAACGTATTTTTAACTCGAAGGTCACAAGAAACTCATTTTGCAATAAATGTTCGTTTCCCATAAATCTTACACTTTCAAAAATCCAATCTCACCCCTCCCCTCCAAATCTTCCCCATAACCCCTCCCCTCCAAATCTTCCCCATCACCCCTCCCCTCCAAATCTTCCCCATCACCCATCCCTTTCAAATCTCCCCCCTTGCCCCCTCCCTCCTAAACTACCCCCTCACCCCTCCCCGCCAAGACGCCCCATCGCCCCTCCCCTCCTAGACTCCTGCCTCACCCCTCCCCTCCAAATCTCCCCCATATCCCATCCCTTTCAAATCCCTCCCCTTGTCCCTTCCCTCCCAAACTCCCCCCTCACCCCTTCCCTTCAAATCTCCCCACCCTCATTGCTTCTCAATTTCCCCCCTCTCACTCCCCCTCCTCAAAGCGTCCTCCCCGCTTCTTCCCCCTTCAAACTCTCACCTCCATCTCCCCCAACCTTCTGCCTCGCTCTTCCCCCTCCTCAAATAACACCTCATTGTGGCTCACCCAATCACCATCAAACCTTTTGTCCGCCCCATCCTTCCCTTTCTCCGAGCTATTCTGAAATCTCTGACACACCTTCAACAGCTCTCCCTACCTCTTCCACCTCTTCCACATCTTACCCTACCCCTCCTCCCCCCTGTTCTGTATCTGATGCTCCCCCTTCCTCTTCATTAACGGTATGGACCTCAAACATCCGGGGCCTTCGTTCAAACTTAACTGATCTCTCCATACAGGTTGCTTCTGTCAAACCAGACGTGATCTGCTTAACAGAAACTTTCCTCCTTTATGATGTCTCTGATTCCATAGTATCTCTCCCGGGCTACTCCCTCCTCCGGTATGATAGACCTGAGCCTCGTCCTGGAGGCGGGGTTGCTATCTTTATCAAAAACTCTCTTCCTCACTCGCCCTGCACTGCACTCTCTCCACCTCACCCCCAGGAATACCTCTGGCTACGGCTTCCCCTTCGCTCCCACCTCTTGTTCATATGTGTGTTGTACCGTCCACCAAACAGTGATGACTCCATCTACATCTCGCTGTCTGATGATATGGACCAACTTCTATCTACTCATCCCAACTCTCTCTTCCTCATATGTGGTGATTTCAACTGTCATCATGCCAGTTGGCTGGATGTGGGTACCTCTCTCACCAGCCATGGCTCCTCAGCAAAGGACTTCTGTGACTCACTGGGACTGACACAATCTGTCAATTTCCCGACCCGGATCTCAGTCAACGGAACATCTTCTCTTCTGGACTTGCTTATGACTAACTTCCCTGAAAATGTCTGCTGCTCTTCTTCTGCTCCGATCGGATCATCTGATCATGTCCTTGTTAAAGTGGACATCTCTCTGACCATCCTCAGGGAGCCTGCTCAGCGTCGACGAGTCTGGCATTTCACTCAGGCCAACTGGCACGGTCTTCAAGCAGCCATCAATCATCTGGACTGGTCTCCCATCTCTACCACCTCTGACATCAACTCATCCTAGGAATTCTTCCAAAGTAAATTGCTCTCTCTCATGCACAGATTTATCCCATCTCGTCTTCAGTTGTCATACCCTTCCTCCCGTCCATGGTACACGGAATCTTGTGGTGAGGCTGTTGCCCAGAAACAACTTGCCTTCGTCTCCTGGAAAGCAAATCCAACGGAAGGAAATCTCATTTCCTTTCACAAAGCCCGAAACAAGTGTGTGTCCACCCTCAGGAGAGCCAGGAAACAATATCTCTCCGTTCTCAAGACCGAACTCTCTTATCTGTCTCCCTCTTCCAAATCCTGGTGGCGTCTGGTCAAATCCGTTTCTGGTGTTTGTTCCCCCTCCATACCCTCCCTTACCTCAAACGGCTACACAGCTGACTCCGCACGTGAAAAAGCTGAATGCCTCAACTCTGTGTTTGCCTCTAAATCTTGTGTCCCAAACCCATCCCTCTCTGTACCCACCATACCCAGTCGTACCCTGCTGCTCCTGGACTCCGTGTCCTTTCCTCCTGACAAGGTGGAAAAGTTTCTGTCAACCCTCGACTCTGATTCTGCAACTGGACCCGACGGCATCAGCCCACGGGTCCTAAAATCCTGCTCTGCTGCTCTATCTCACCCTCTCTCTGTTCTCTTCACCCTCTCTTTTGCTCAAGGTCAACTGCCATCTGCTTGGAAATCAGCCAACATCACCGCTTTGCACAAAAAAGGTGCAAAAACAGATCCTAGCAACTACAGACCAATCAGCCTTCTCCCAATTATCAGCAAAGTCATGGAATCCATCATTGCTTCGGATATGAAATCTTTCCTCTTCTCCAATGGCTTGATCTCTGATCATCAATTTGGTTTCAGACCAGGTCACTCTACTCTGGACATGCTGCTTCTGCTGTCTCAACAATGGATGGAGGTCCTCAATGCCAAACAGGAAATTAGAGCTGTCTCCCTCGACATATCACGTGCCTTCGACACGGTCTGGCACCCCGCTCTGCTCACCAAACTCTCCTCCTTTGGTATCCATGGAAATCTCCACGCATGGCTGGCGGACTTCCTCTCTAGTCGTCGTCAACGTGTGGCCCTGAATGGGTTTCTCTCATCTCCTCTTCCTGTTCAGGCTGGAGTTCCCCAAGGCAGTGTTCTGGGCCCCGTGCTTTTTCTGGTCTTCATCAATGATCTCTCTGACTCTCTCGAAAATCCTCTCTATCTCTTTGCTGATGACTCCACTCTCTGCCGCTCCATTCCTCTTCCCTCAGATCGGCAGTCTGCTGCCTCCTCACTCTCTGAAGACCTGGACAAAATCACAGACTGGTCAAACAAGTGGAACATGTCTTTCAATCCTGACAAATCTCACACTCTTACTATGTCTCTCCGAAAAGATCGACTGGACAACCCTCCCATCTACTTTCTCAACAATCCTCTCCAAGAAGTTCTGTCGCTCAAGATTTTGGGTCTCACTATCTGCCATGATCTTTCTTGGGAAAACCACATTTCCAAGCTGGCCTCCAAAGCCAGTCGCCGACTGGGCATCCTCCGTCGTGCGAAGTCCTTCCTCGGCACACCTGAGCTCCTCACCACATACAAGGCTTTCATCCGCAGCTCAATGGAATACTGTTCTCCCCTATGGGCCGGTGCTCCTGCCTCACACCTAGCTCGGCTTCACGCTGTTGAAACCAAAGCTTTCAGAATTATTGGAATCTCCCGCGATGAAGCTATCTCTGAGGGCCTTTCACTCACTCACCGCAGGCAGGTAGGTGGTCTTTCTGTCTTCTACCGACTCCTCTCCGGCCTTGCACCCCCAGCTCTCTCTGTGCTCTGTCCCCCAAATATTCCTACAGGTCGCACAAGATCTGCCAGCAACCCTCTGATGGTTAAACTGCCGAAATCTCGGCTCTCTGCTCACCTTCACTCTTTCATTCCTCTTTTCTCCCGCCTCTGGAACAAACTCCCTCACTCCCTTCAATCCCACTCCTCCCTCCAGGTCTTTAAAACAGCTGTTCACCACCATCTCTTATCTTCCCCCATCCAAAACCTTGATCTTTTCTACCCCCGCTAATTCACCCCAGATCCACCTTGTTTGAAATTCCAACTTCTTTCCTGGAAGTCCTGGCAGTGTCCATATGTTTTATACCTCTCCCACCGCCCCCTTCCCATGCCCCCCCCACCAAAGCCCTCGCCCTCTCTCAGATCTCTCGATGTCTCCATGTCTCTCGGTCCCTGCTCTCAAATGTTGTGTTTGTGTCCTTCCCCCTCTCTCCCCATCTTGTCTACCGCTCCCGATGTTATATGTTTTATGGGTCGGTTTGTCTTTCTGTGTGATTAATGTTCGCTCTTTCACGAGCCTCGATCTTGTATACAAAAAAAAAAAAAAAAAAAAAAAAAAAGAGAACAGGGTGGTGAGAGCAGGGCTTTATATAATCAAATCAAGAAAGGCTCTTGGTGTGAATACCGATGCCAATTGGTGCATTTCTACTTTCCGGAGGATGAGCCCTGCCCACGCGATACCCCCTTCAAAACTCTAGCTCACTTCTTCCTCTGACCGTGCTATGCAATGGGTTCTCAATTAACATGAACCACTTGTGATGCTTGCAAGCGTGGGAGCTCTAATTGCTTGTGCAAGTGAATGGCGCAAACAAGCTGTGATTATTATTTTTTTTTTTTGTATACAAGATCGAGGCTTGGTAAGAGCTTCGATCCTGTATACAAGAGCTAACATCAATCACAAAAAAAAAACCGGACACACAAAACATACAATAAAGGGAGTGAGGGACAAGATGGGGAGAGAGAGGGAAGCACGCAAGTACAACAGCAGAGAACAGGGACAACGGAAGATCTGTGGGAGGGAGAGGGCTTGGGGGGAGGAGGCATGGGAAGGCGGGGGGGGGGGGGGGGGGGTGGCAGTGGTGTAAAACACATGGACACTGCTGGAACTTCCAGGAAAGAAAGAAGTCGGTATTTCAAAAAAAGTGGATCTGGGGTGAATTAATGGGGGTAGAAGAGATCAAGGTTTTGGATGGGGGAAGATAAGAGATGGTGGTGAATAGCTGTTTTAAAGACCTGGAGGGAGGAGTGGGATTAAATGGAGTGGGGGAGTTTGTTCCAGAGGCGGGAGAAAAGAGGAATTATGGAGTGAAGGTGAGCAGACAGTCTTGATTTTGGGAGTTTAACCAGAAGAGGGTTTCTGGCAGATCTTGTGCGACCTGTTGGAATATTTGGGAGACAGAGCACAGTTAGAGCTGGGGGAGCTAGGCCGGATAGGAGTCGGTAGAAGACAGAAAGACCACCTACCTGCCTGCGGTGAGTGAGTGAAAGGCCCTCGGCGTTAGCTTCATCACTTCATCACGTTAGCATAGCTTCCAATGATTCTGAAAGCTTTGGTTTCAACAGCGTGAAGACGAGCAAGGTGTGAGGCAGGAGCACCAGCCCAGAGGGGAGAACAGTATTTCATTGAGCTGCGGATGAAAGCGTGATTTGTGGTGAGGAGCTCAGGTGTGCCAAGGAAGGACTTCGCACGGCGGAGGATGCCCAGTCGGCGAATAGCTTTGGAGGCCAGCTTGGAAATGTGGTTTTCCCAGGAAAGATCATGGCAGATTGTGAGACCCAAAAGCTTGAGTGACAGAACTTCTTGGAGATGATTGTTCAGAAAGTGGATGGGAGGGTTGTCCAGTCTGTCTTTTCGGAGAGACATAGTAAGAGTGAGAGATTTGTCAGGATTGAAAGACATGTGCCACTTGTTTGACCAGTCTGTGATTTTGTCCAGGTCTGCAGAGAATGAGGAGGCTGCAGACTGCCGATCTGAGGGATGAGGAATGGAGCAGTAGAGAGTGGTGTCATCAGCAAAGAGATAGAGAGGATTTTCAAGAGAGTTTGTTTTAGACCAGAAAAAGCACAGGGCCCAGAACACTGCCTTGGGGAACTCCAGCCTGTACAGGAAGGGGAGATGAGAGAAACCCATTCAGGGCCACACGTTGACTACGACCAGAGAGGAAGTCCACAAGCCGTTCCGCAATGAGGCATTGGTGGCTGCAATGAGGCGTTGGTGGCTGCAATGAGGCGTTGGTGGCCAATTAGCGCTTCAGTGTTCTGGTCTTTAATGAGGTCTGAAGAGAAGAGTGTTGTTTACCACCGCCGCTGTTCCCTGCGCTTCCTCTCCTTCCCCCACCCCCCTACGCTCCCAAGTTGGCGGCAGGGCATCTTTGGTGCTGCAAGATGATGTTGGAGGAATGTTTAGTGAAGTTTAGTGAAAGCTGTGTGGTGGAAGAGAAGTCGTGGTTATGAGAGTCTGTTTTCGGGACGTAGGGCAATGAAAAAGCATGCAGTGTCTTATTCAATGTAAACTACAGGGAAAATCAAAACCAAGTGTAAATAAAAATGCGTACTAATAAATGATAAGTGTTGGGCGATAATTGTGGCATCTGAAGGAATATTGTGGTGGAGGTTAAGTAAATGGCAGTTGAGTTTTGGCGCAATATTTAAATTAGCTGGCTCCTTTGCAGCACAACGCTTGTTACGGAGCTCGAAAGGAACTCATGTCATGACCATTGTTATGAAATGGGGAGAAAAAAGGGAAAAACCTCTCTAACCCCTACCAACGCAACCCACTACACAAAGGGACAACTCTGGACTTGTACTATGGAGGTAATGAACTGAGGGACCCATATATTGGTTGCAATTACCTTCGGGGCCGGTTCCAGAAATGCAACAATATTAACCTCTGCAATTGTTGACACGTTTCACAAAAATCTTGTGACACATGGAGAAGTAAATAGGATTTTTGTTCTTAATCGATTTGAAGGAAGTGACATTTCGGTCGCCATGTTGAACGTGTCTCAATGCATAAAGCTCAACTTTTTGTGAGGACAGCTCATCCCACTGAATTCCATAGAAATCTCTCCATGTTGATCGTGACTAAGCTGGAAGCTTCATGCAACCAGAATTATGCTGAATTTGTTTCTGTTTAAAAAAAAAAATCCTCATGGATCTTCTTCAAAGAGTGAGCTTTTTGTGCTGTTTGTGCGTCGGTAACATGGAAATTCTAATTGATAGATAAAACTGCCCGCTCAAATGTGCCAGCCAACTTGGAGGTCCCAATTGGGAATGCCACTAACACGGCATGATAGTCCAATAAAGATGGTGGAAGTGAAGGATTTTCTTTTCTTTTCACCTTTCCTTCAAAAGCATAACAGTTCAGAGGGTTTTATGAAGTTTTTTTTCCTTTGACAAGTTTGTGATGTAATCAATTTATTTTCCTGCTAGTTTGCTTTTCTTTTTAGAATTCAGTGATTTGTTGTTATTCAAACTTTTTATTTGAATTGTTTTTAATTTCCTCAAATGCGGAAGTGTAATGTTATTACTATGACCTTTTGCAGTGACGGGCAAAAAATGAGCAAGCGTAAAAAGAACTACCCAGATCCGCTGTATGTTGTGAACACCTATGGAGCAGATGCTCTCCGGTAAGGAGCTGAGCCAAGGGTGATTTAACCCATGATTATTTGATTTGCTGAATTGTTTTCTTCAAATGGGAAACATGCTATTTTACTCTATCACTGAGATAACTATAATAATGAACGAGAAAGCATCTGAAAATGCAAAGCCTGTCTGTGTCTGCTTTGTATTCAGGTCAACTCTGATATTTTCCTGTCACATGAAATGAAATATTTGCAGTATTTTGCAAATGCAGCGATAGCAATGTGCATTATTATATGAATCGGATGTGCTATTGAATGGTCATGTCTCTCTTTGTGAGTTTCAGAACAAAATGTTACCATCGTCGGGCACTGTAAATCTCTAACTCAAGCAGGTGGCATAGCGTAACAATTGTGCATTTTTTACGGCGTAGCCCATAGGGCAAAGCTGTCTCGAACGGTGTTTGTCCATATGTATGTATGTATGTATGTATGTATGTATGTATGTATGTATGTAGGTATGGACAGTCACGTGAAAAAGTAAGTACACCCCATGTAAAGTTTTGACTTTTTCAACATATTTCAACATACAGCTATTTGATCTTCATTTCAACAATATTGATAGATGAAGGTGATATAATATAACAAAGATCAGAAACATTTACATTTTGTAGTCCATTGTATAATTTAAATAAACAAAAATGCAAATTTCGCATGTGGAAACAGTAAGTACACCCCAACATTTATCACTACTTCAAATACCTAAAATTAGAATCAGGTGCACCAGCTCAGATGCAAATGATTAGAACATCGTTAGAGAGGGTCTTGGAGGAACCTGTCTTATTTAAACCTCAGACATTTAGTTTGGTTTGCTCTTTGTTGTTGAAGTGTGCAGCGTCACCATGCCGAGATCAAAAGAGCTCTGTGAGGCCTTCAGAAAGAAGGTTATGGATGCCTACGAGTCTGGGAAGGGATTGAAAAAGATCTCCAAACAATTTAAAATCAATCATTCGACTGTCCGGAAGATCATCTACAAGTGGAGAAGATGCCACACAGCTGCCAAACTGTGCAGGCCAGGCCGCCCCAGCAAGTTCATCCCGAGAGCAGACTGCAAGATGCTGAAAGAAGTCTCTAAGAACCCCAGAATGTCATCACGGGACCTACAGGTAGCTCTTGCTACTGTTGATGTCAAAGTGCACGAGTCTACCATTAGAAAGAGGCTGCACAAATTTGATGTGCATGGGAGGTGTGCCAGGAGGAAACCTTTGCTGTCCAGAAAGAACATCAGGGCAAGACTAAAGTTTGCCAATGAACACCTAGGCAAAGACCAGCACTTCTGGAACAATGTGCTCTGGGCAGATGAGTCAAAGATAGAGCTATTTGGCCACAGTACCAGAAGACATGTTTGGTGAAAACCAAAGACAGCATTTGACCACAAGAACCTGATACCAACTGTAAAGCATGGTGGTGGAAATATGTTTTTTTTTTTGTTTTTTTTGTATACTGAATCGAGGCTCGTGAAAGAGCTAACATTTATTTCACAAACAAATCAACCAGACAAACAAAATATACAAAAAGAGGGAGCGGAAGACAAGATGGGGAGAGAAGGGGAAGCACACAACCACAACATTTGAGAGCAGGGAGAAGTGTGGGAGGGAGAGGGCTTGGGGGCAGGAGGCGTGGGAAGGGGGGGGGGGGGTGGGAGAAGTATAAAACACAAGGGGACCGAAATTAGCGGGGGTAGAAAAGATCAAGGTTTTGGATGGGGGAGGATAAGAGATGGTGGTGAACAGCTGTTTTAAAGACCTGGAGGGTGGAGTGGGATTGAAGAGAGTGAGGGAGTTTGTTCCAGAGGCGGGAGAAAAGAGGAATGAAGGAGTGAAGGTGAGCAGAAAGTCTTGATTTTGGCAGTTTAACCATAAGAGGGTTGCAGGCAGATCTTGTGCGACCTGTAGGAATATTTGGGGGACAGAGCCCAGAGAGGGCTGGGGGGGGCAAGGCCAGAGAGGAGTCGGTAGAAGACGGAAAGACCACCAACCTTCTTGCGGTGAGTGAGTGAAAGGCCCTTGGAGTTACCCTCATCGCGGGAGATTCCAATGATTCTGAACGCTTTGGTTTCAACAGCGTGAAGACGGGCTAGGTGTGAGGCAGGAGCACCAGACCAGAGGGGAGAGCAGTATTCCATCGAGCTGCGGTTGAAAGCCTTGTATGTGGTGAGGAGCTCAGGTGTGCCTAGGAAGGACTTCGCACGACGGAGGATGCCCAGTCGGCGACTGGCTTTGGAGGCCAGATTTGAAATGTGGTTTTCCCAGGAAAGATCATGGCAAATAGTGAGACCCAAAAGCTTGAGTGACAGAACTTCTTGGAGAGGATTATTCAGAAAGTGGATGGGAGGGTTTTGCAGTCGGTCTTTTCGGAGAGACATCGTAAGAGTGTGAGATTTATCAGGATTGAAAGACATGTTCCATTTGTTTGCCCAGTCTGTGATTTTGTCCATGTCTGCAGAGAGTGAGGAGGCTGCAGACTGCCGATCTGAGGGATGAGGAATGGAGCGACAGAGAGTAGAGTCGTCAGCAAAGAGATAGAGAGGATTTTCAAGAGAGTCAGAGAGATCATTGATGAAGACCAGAAAAAGCACAGGGCCCAGAACACGACCTTGGGGAACTCCAGCCTGAACAGGAAGAGGAGATGAGAGAAACCCATTCAGGGCCACACGTTGACTACGACCAGAGAGGAAGTCCGCCAGCCATGCGTGGAGATTTCCATGGATACCAAAGGAGGAGAGTTTGGTGAGCAGAGCAGGGTGCCAGACCGTATCGAAGGCACGTGAAATGTCAAGGGAGACGGCTCTAATTTCCTGTTTGGCGTTGAGGACCTCCATCCATTGTTGAGAAAGCAGAAGCAGCATGTCCAGAGTAGAGTGACCAGGTCTGAAACCAAATTGATGATCAGAGATCAAGCCATTGGAGAAGAGGAAAGATTTCATATCTGAAGCAATGATGGATTCCATGACTTTGCTGATAATTGGGAGAAGGCTGATTGGTCTGTAGTTGCTGGGATCTGTTTTTGCACCTTTTTTGTGCAAAGCGGTGATGTTGGCTGATTTCCAAGCAGATGGCAGATGACCTTGAGCAAAAGAGAGGGTGAAGAGAACAGAAAGGGAGTGAAAGAGCGGAAGCACATGATTTTAGGACCCGTGGGCTGATGCCGTCAGGACCAGTTGCAGAATCAGAGTCGAGGGTTGACAGAAACTTTTCCACATTGTCAGGAGGAAAGGACAGAGTCCAGGAGCAGCTGGGTACGACTGGGTACGGTGGGTACAGAGAGGGATGGGTTTGGGACACAAGATTTAGAGGCAAACACAGAGTTTGGGGCAGCTTTGCTGCATCAGGGCCTGGGCAGCTCACCATCATATAATCCACTGTGAATTCTTCATTGTACCAGAGGGTGCTTGAGGATAATGTGAGGCCATCTGTCGGAAAGTTGAAGCGCAACCGAAGGTGGACCTTGCAACATGACAATGACCCTAAACACACCAGTAAATCCACCAAGGAATGGCTGAAAAGAAAGAAATGGAGGGTTCTGGAATGGCCAAGTCAAAGCCTGGATCTAAATCCCATTGAGATGTTGTGGGGGGATTTGAAACGAGCTGTGCATGCAAGAAACCCCTCAAACATCGCACAGCTGAAAGAATTCTGCATGGAGGAGTTGGCAAAAATTTCTCCCAGTCGATGTCAGAGACTGGTAGACAGTTATAAGAAACGCCTACTTGAGGTTGTTTTTGCCAAAGGGGGCAATACCACCTATTAAAGCCAAGGGTGTACTTACTTTTTCCACATGCGAAATTTGCATTTATGTTTATTTAAATTATACAATGGACTACAAAATGTAAATGTTTCATGATATTTGTTATATTATATCACCTTTATCTATCAACTAGCAGAAGTACCCGGCATTGCCGGGCGGGGGAGGGGACGGGAGGGCGAAGGGGAGGGGAGGGGAACGGGGGGGAGGGGAGGAGGGGGGGTAGGGGAGAAGAGGGGGGGGAGGGGAGAAGAGGGGGGGGGAGGGGAGAAGAGGGGGGAGGGGAGGAGAGAGGGGGGAGGAAGGGAGGGGGAAGGGGGTTTGGGGGAGTGCGCGCGAATCGTCGAATCAGCGCGCTGCTCTGCCACCGATTCAGAGTCCGTGTATAATATTCCTCGCTGAAAAAAAAAATGGATCGAAAGATGAAAGAAAAAAAAACTTATGTGGTGTGAATGGCAATGCTCCTTGCTGAAATGGGAAAAAATGCAATTGCTTTTCGCTCTGAAATACTTGCGAATGCGTAACTGAGTTAATGGTGGCAAGGAACATCACGTGATCGCTCTGAGCGAATCAGCGCGCTGCTCTGCGACCGGTCAGATTCCGTGCATAATATTCCTCGCTGAAATGCGTTGAGGTAAAAAAATGGTTTAAAAATATTATGAAATCAATTTTCAGGTCGGCCATGTTCTTACCAGCCTCAATGGCCATGTCTGTGCCAAATATCAAGTACGTGAGCCTCTCCGTTTAGGAGTCTATCGGTAACATTACACACACACACACGCACACACGCACACACGCACACACACACACACACACACACACACACACACACACACACACACACACACACACACACACACACACACACACACACATATGTTTCAAGGGAAGAGGGATGCATTCATTTGCAGATCATGACATTTAGAACAGTCATTAGAGTTTGGAAAGTGAGCTCGCAGTCTAAGTTTTAGTCATGTGGAGTGAAGTCGTTGCTCATGAGATAATCCTAGTAGACCACTTCACTAATGTATGCACAAGACCTTTAAATTTGGGCACGGCCACAACCTCAGGCAAACAAAGGAGGCTGTGCGAGCGTACTGCACACAATTAGTATGAAGAAAGTGTTTACCCGTGCAGAACCCAGAGCACTGTCCTTTTGTTCATGGCCTTTTGTGTCGCACCAGTTAGTTTTTACAGTTCAGAAACTTCTCTCATAACTCTGAACTGACAATTGTTTCTCTTATTTTTGTGATTAAGAAAAGAAAGTGATAAAAATGGGAGGAAAACACTGCGCATACGGTACGTGCAACAGCGATAGTCGTTGTCGTCGATAGTCGTCGTTGGGTCATCGAAGGAACAACCAGCTCGCCGCAACTTTTCTCTCAGCGTATCGGCGACTGGGAATCTTGATAAGTCTGGGTCAACAGGCAAGTCTAAGTCTGCAACAGCCAACGCGAGTTTCAAGAGTTTTTCCTTATATCCCATTCTTGAAACGCCTCTCTCACGAAGATATTCCTGTAATCTCTTAACTGAAAAATTAGCAAACGATAAGGAGGCGGCCATGGAAAAAACAACGAAGAAAACCGACGAAAATGATCGACAGATTTACTTGCGAATACGAATGCGTGTACGATAACGTGCGATGAATGTGAAACAAGATGGCGGAAGTGTGAAAGCTTGCCTGCGCTAGTAACAGTAACCCGGAAGTGGGTACCGATGACGTAATGCGCATACATTAGTGAATAGGCCAATTGTGCTATCCTGCATTCGTAGAGATGTGCTAAATCGCTCAACTTAAAGACAGGTATAGTGTCTTCTTCCACGTGTGCTTCTTCAATACACATCACTACACTAGTCCAGCAAAGACAATTCCAGAAATTATGCTTTCATTCCCATTTTTTTCCCCTTTCCCGGTGTGTACCTCAGTTTAGAATAGGTACACGGTATCCCTGTGTGTCGTAAGAGGCGACTGAAAGGGTTGGCGTCAGGAAGGGCATCCGACCATAAAAAATTGCCTCAAAAAGGGAACCATGACAATTACATATGGGCAGGGTAAAGCCTGAAGTGGGGGTCCTCACCCCCTCTCGTCAAAAATCAAGGTGGGGAACCCGATCGAAGCGAGGGTGGAAATCACTCCATTTTTGACGAAGAAACGTCTGATGCCCCACGTGGAGATCAGTTTCTGAGGTTTGGGACATGGAATGTAGGGACAATGACAGGGAGATCAGGAGAAGTGGTGGAAGTATTGGTCAGAAGAAGAGTGGACATATGTTGTGTGCAGGAGACAAGATGGAAGGGAAGTGGTGTGAGAATGGTGAAGGGTAGGCAGGGACAGAAATACAAATGTTGAGTTGGTGTTGGAGAGGAGGATAAGGAAGAAAGTGAAGATCGACGAAATGCAGTTTGGATTTATGCCAGGAAGAGGAACGACAGATGCACTTTTTATTGTAAGGCAGTTGCAGGAGAACTACATGGATAAGAGGAAGAAGTTCAAGGAGTGGCAGAAGGTGAAGGGTACGGGGGCAGAAGAGGCAGAGCATGAAAGTTATAAGGTAGCCAAGAAGGCTGCAAAGAAAGAGGTAGCAAAGGCGCAGGAGGCATGCAGGAAAATGTTCGGAGAACGCTTGGATTCGGAAGAGGGCCAGAGAGCGGTATTCAGGATTGCAAAGCAGATAGCGAAAGAGAGGTGCGATGTGATGGGGGTGAGTTGCTTGAAAGATGAAGTGGGACAAATCGTTGTGGATCCAGATGGAATTAAAGGAAGATGGAAGGGATATATGGAAATGTTGTTGAATGCAGAGAATGGATGGGTTGGGAACATAGAGAGTAACCCAGTTTTAGGACCAGCAGAGAAGATAACTGAGAAGGAAGTTGAGGAAGCTATAAAAGCAATGAAGAGTAGAAAAGCAGGAGGGCCGACAGGAGTTGTGGGCGATATGTTGAAGGCAGCGGGAAGTTGGGGTGTGAAGAGAATGACAGAGATCTGTAATCTGTTGGTGAAAGAAGGCCGCATTCCAGTGGATTGGGAACTGAGTACCCTCGTCCCTCTACACAAGGGGAAAGGTGACCCTCTGGAGTGTGGCTCGTAACGAGCGATAAAGTTATTGGAGCATGGAATGAAGGTATTGGAAAGGGTGTTGGAGAGGAGGATAAGGAAGAAAGTGAAGATTGACGAAATGCAGTTTGGATTTATGCCAGGAAGAGGTACGACAGATGCACTTTTTATTGTAAGGCAGTTGCAGGAGAACTACATGGATAAGAGGAAGAAGTTGTTTCTTGGGTTTGTTGATCTGGAGAAAGCATTCGATAGGGTTCCACATGAAGTGGTGACATGGGCATTGAGGAAGTTGGGAGTGGAGGAATGGTTGATCAGAGTAGTGATGGCAATGTACAAAAGAGCGCGCACAGCTGTAAGGACGAAGGACGGGAACAGTGGTGAGTTTGAGGTGAAGGTGGGAGTGCATCAGGGGTTGGTACTAAGTCCACTACTATTTGTAGCTGTGATGGAGGTACTGGCTCGGAATGTAAAGGAGAGTTTACCGTGGGAGTTGTTGTATGCAAATGATCTGGTGTTGATTGCGGAGAGTATGGATGGACTGAAGGAGATGAACAAGTGGAAGGAATGTATGGAGACAAAAGATCTGAAGGTGAATATCGGAAAGACGAAGGTGATGGCAAGTGGTAAAGTATGTGATGAGGTGGAAAGAACTGGGAAGTGGCCGTGTGCTGTGCGCAGGAAGAGTGTCGGAGTGAACTCCATTCAATGTACAATGTGCACTGAATGGGTTCATCAAGAATGTAGTGGTCTGAGAGGGTCATTAACCAGTGTGGCAGCTACATTCAAATGTAAGGTGTGCACAGAGGGAGCTAAAGATGGAGGAAATGTTTGAGATGGATCTTGGAGACGGCGTGAAGCTGGAAGGTGTGAAAACATTTTGCTACCTCGGAGACATGCTTAATGGAGAAGGTGGATCACACTCGGCAACCGGTTGCTATCATGAGATGTGCATGGAAGAAGTTTCGGGAACTGAGTGGTGTGCTGATGAGGAGGGGAGTGTCGTTGAAGCTGAAGGGAAAGGTGTATGCTGCATGTGTGAGAAGTGTTATGATTTATGGGAGCGAGACATGGGTAATGAACGTGGAGCAGCAACGAAGGCTGGAAAGGGTGGAAATGCGAATGGTTCGGTGGATGTGTGGAGTATCGTTGAGAGAGAGAGAGAGAGAGGAAGACAAATGATTAATTGTGAAAGATGATGGGAATAGAGCCTGTGATGGATGCTATGAAGAGAAACAGGTTGAGATGGTTTGGTCATGTGTTGAGGAAGGATGAAAGTGACTGTTTGAGAAGAGTGATGGAAATGAATGTAGAATGAAATAGAGGACGGGGAAGACCGAGAAAGACTTGGCTAAAGGTGGTGGAAGAAGAAATGCACTCAAGGAGATTAACAAGGAGAGATGTAGAAAATAGGGCAAAATGGAGAAGATCGTCATGGGGCCCCCGGCAAGGCTAACCCCCGCTCTGGCAGGGAAAATGGCCTTAAAATGCCTGTTGTGGCTTCTGTTAGCCCATGTTGTGACCAAATAAATAACTTATGAAACGATTTTCCAAGCAGGTAAATTGATTATAACCAAGTAAAATGCTTTCCAACCAAGTACCCCACTTGTCGGATTGAAAACAATACTGCTTTTCCAACAGTACCATTTTTATCATTCTACGACACAGACACCCTTCAGAATGAAGCGTGACACAGAAACTCAGCTCTTTTTTGTACTTGGATTCCAGGATGAAAGTAATTGAAAATATTAAGAGAAATTAATAATTTGATCAGTGTTAAAATGCCCATTCCTTTGAAATGAAATGTTGAACCTTTCAAGTGCAGATATTTTCCTGTCCGTTACGAAAGATTGCATGTTGAGGTGCAGCGCGCGCTCGCTCCTGTGAAATGTAAAACAAAGGATCATCTGTTTGGGATTTGTGAGTTTGTACCAGGCATTTTGTTGGTGTTAAGCATACTGATGATCAAAAACCCACTTGGTTTATTGCCATAGCACATTTGAAGTCTCGGCAAAGAGAGAGACTGCTTCTTCGTTGTTGCTGAGCAGCAAACAAAACATGCAGCAAATCTGGGGCAAAGCCAAAAAAAGATCGGTTGTGGATACCTCATGTGTTATTGGAGAGGAATTTTGGTGCCATTGAGCATATTGCACAATGATAAGTGTTAAATTGCATGCTCAGCAGGCACAGCACATTTGGTAATGCATTCAAAGCAGTTTGGAAAGGATTTGAACCCACTGCGACCCTATTACCACTCTCAGCTCCAATCTTGTCATTACTTGCAAGGTTTGTGGGGCTGATGTCTCAAAAGCAGAGGCATTCCCGGTCTTCTGCTGCAGCTCGCCCTCGTGATGCGCCGTTATGCTGTCCTTCAAGCAAAGTGTGTGAGGCCTGTGGGATCTAAAGGATCCAGATGCAATTCATATTGTGGAACATGGGAAGACAAACACATAAGATTGGCTTTTCTGTTTTTTTTTTACGACTTTTCATCAACATGTGAATGCAATCGTCGGGGGGAGAGCAGGAGAGAGAGGGGTGATGAAGGGAGTGGGTGGAGTGGAAGGGGGAGGTTCATTACGTTTGAGTTAAGTATTTTTATTTTTTTTGTATACAAGATCGAGGCTCATGTAAGAGCTGGCACATTAAACACAAAAAACATAAGCGGACACATAAAACATGTAATAAAGGGAGTGGGAGACAAGATGGGGGGAGAGAGAGAGGGAAGCACACAAGTACAACAGTAGAGAACAGGGACACCTGGAGGGAGGAGTGGGATTGAAGAGAGTGTGGGAGTTTGTTTCAGAGGCAGGAGAAAAGAGGAATGAAAGAGTGAAGGTGAGTAGAGAGTCTTGATTTTGGCAGTTTCATCAGTAGAGGATTGCTGGCAGTTATTGTGTGACCTGAAGGAATATTGGGGGACAGAACACAGACAAAGCAGGGGGAGCTCGGCTGGAGAGGAGTTGGAAGAATACAGTAAGACCACCTGCCTGTGGTGAGAGATTGAAAAGCCCTCAGAATCGGCTTCATCACGGGAAATACCAATGATTCTGAAAGCTTTGGATTGAACAGCGTAAAGCCAAGCTAGGTGTGATGCAGGACCACCACCCCAGAGGGGAGTGCACCTCTCCCTCCAAATACAGTCTCCATGAGCTGCACGGCGATATTGACGGGTGCCAGAGGCACCCCGGCAATGCCGTGCTGGAGGATATTTAATTATTTGGCATGGGGCGGTGTACTTTGAATGTATCTGTACTTGTTGGTCCTTTTGTTAGACAGACTGAGAAGACTGAGTATTATTGTACACCGCTCCGTTCCTATGCAATCTCCAGGCGCTGCATAACGTCATTGCCAGGCACCGAAGGGGGCCTGACAATGACTCACGTGGAAAGGGAGTACTCTGTTTTCACTCCGGTTGTTTGTTTGTTTTCTTGTTTATTTGTCCGGGCCCTATCTCAGCCATCCTTTGAGCAAGGAAGCTGAAATTTCGGCACAATAGTCAGCAAGTGCTTTGGTTAGAAATACTGTTAGAAATATGCTGTTAGAAATACAGCACTTGAGAAAGGCCCACTTTATGATCGCTGGCGGCATCTCCTCCCACACCTTTACAATCCAGCCACAGATCGTCGAGAGGTCCACCTTCCTCATTCGCCCGCTCTTTGTGTAACTCTTGTCCCCCTCCAACATCCAATTCGCCCAGCATCGCCGCATACCTTCTTTGAAGGGCTTATTGATGGCCACGTCGAGGGGTTGGAGTGGGGAAGTCATCCTGTCCAGGATGATGACGAGGTCCGTGTTGGAACGCCGGAGTCGCTCTTTGGTTTCTTCTGTCTTGTGACAGCGAAACGCATCCAGGACCAGCATACTCCATCGTCGAGAAAGGCCGCCATCCCGCCTACCCCACACCACTCGTAGCCAGTTCTGGACCAGGGTCAGATCCATCCAACCCTTCTGTTGGGCTCGAATGATGACACCCGCTGGAAATTTTATCTTGGGTAGAGTTTTCCGCTTGAAGCCGGCATACGGTGGAAGCCTGCCCCCGTCAGCAGTGCAAGCGAGCATAACGGTGAAACGGTCTTTTTCGTGGCAGGTGGTCTTGACTGTGACGGTCCGCTCCCCCTTCACTCCGATGCTGGTCCCTTTTGGAATGTCGAAGGTTAGAGGGGTCTGGTCGGCGTTTCCGATCCTGCTGAGCGGGTAGTTGTGCTCCCGGCGAAGCTTGATTATGAACGCCTGGAAGCCTGTCGTTTTGTCGGCCGTATTGTCGGGAAGATGCTGTGCGATGTGTGTGCGGCGACGTACCGACAGATTATGGCGTTCCATAAATCTGTCGGCCCACGATGTGCTGGCCATGAAGTCTTCGATGTCTCCGTCCAAAGCGAAGCTCCTTGCCTACAGCCTGAGAGCAAGTGTAGAGATGGCGTGACCCTCTGCCCTCTTCTCCCGAACCCAGGCGATGACACGCTCCTCCAGCTGAGGCCACTTCGCCGATTTTCCCCTGTTCACCTTCCTCTTCCTCGGCATATTCTCTATGGAGGCCCTTGTTATGAAGACATTTCAGTCCGAGCTGACGTTTACGGTAATCTGCCCTATAATTTTGGATGGCTACGCAATTGCAGTCGTAAAATAAAAGACCGATGTGGCTTTTCAGAGCGGGAAAATCCGTTCTATTCACATTCCGGAAGCCCTGTTGCTTTGAGCGGCAAATCCATAGAAAGCACGTAATGGGACAAAATCCGCTTGCCATCCGGGGCGAACGAGCAGCAATGGCGGCCCTGCATGTCGGCGCAATTGTGCATGACGCAACGGGGAAAACGTGCAACCGAGACTGCTTTTGTAAAATACTTTTTTTCGTCAATGTATTGGAAAATTGACTTGTTTTGAAGCCGGGTTTTTTTCTATCCCCGTGTATAGTACGCACCCCCAACTTTTGACTTTTTCCGATAAAAAATTGCGTCTTATACACCGGTATATACGGTCGTTACTTAATTATTATCGAGTAATTCAGCACGTATTTATTTCCTTTCTCCTCTGGGCATTATCTCAGGCACCTTTTGAGTTTGGACATGACAATGACCAAGTGATTTGGCTGTAAAGGCTATTTTTGATTTATTGATTCATCAATTAATTGATTAATTATTTAATTATTCAATTAATGACTTTTGTTGCAGATTCGGATGAAATGGTGGTGGTTTATGTATTATATTAGCCAATTGATTAATTATTTAATTTTTTATGACTATTATTTATTTATTTTCATTATTAGTCATTTATTTATTTTCTCTCTCATCTGGGCAATATGTCAGGCACCATTTGAGCAAGGGAGCTGATATTTGGACACTAGTGACCAAGTGATGTGGCTATGAAGGATATTTTTGATTTATTGATTAATCAATTGATTGATTAATTAATTTATTGATTAATAAATAATTTTTTTTTATTTATTATTAATGAATTATTTAATTACATTCCTAAAAGTTACATCTTCGGATGAAGCACTGCTGCTTTAGTTATGCTATTAGCCAATTGATTAAGAAAATATTTTATGATAATCTTTTATTGATTTTAATTATGCAATTAATCAATCAATTATTGTACACCTCTCCCTCCCAATACAGTCTCTATGAGCTGCACGTCAGTATTGCCTGGCGCCGGAGGCGCCCCGGCAATGCCGCGCTGTGGGATATTTAATTATTTGGCATGGGGGCGGTGTACTTTGAATGTATCTGTACTTATTATTGTTGTTATTATTGTTATTATTATTAGGGATACAATCCTTCCAGGATAGGATACCTATTCTTTTTCTTCTGTTTATTGGGGTACCAAGACTTGCAGTCCAGTACCCTATTTTTTTTGTTTTGTTTATTATTTGTTATTATTCTTCTGCTGTTTTTTGACGTTTTTTTTTCTTGTAAATTAATTTTCTCTGCAACTGTTGGTCTGATTGACACACATTTTTCTCCAAAGGAGCACCTCCTCCTGTTGATTTTTTAAAATTATAATTGTGATGTCATGGGTCACGTGGTACTGATGCCATCTTGGAAAAAATGAAAAGCATTGCACCTCTATATCTCCGAAACCGCTCCATGGGAAAAATTGAAACTTGGCACATTGTAAAGAACTCCCTTTGGGGAATAAAATATATGTTGACGATGATATCATTGGTGCCTTTATTATGACATAATCCGACAAGTTCAAGGCTGAATCCCATCAGTTTGAAATTTATTGAGCGTGATCTACGCCTATATTGTATTGGAGAATTGAATTGATGACACAGGCCATGTGTTTCAGCAGCTATGTTGGATTGAAAATGCAAATCTTCAAAAATCTTATCCAGAACAGCTTACTACATCGATCCAAAACTCTACACACATGATCTACAAGACTTAGGTGACGTATTTGGCAAATGATGAAGTCAGAGGTCATATCGTCTGGCAGCCATATTTAGTATACAAAAATTTAAAAAGCTTTTCTCTGAAAGCACTGAATAGATCAATGCAAAATTTTAACTATATGTTCAACTATCCATGGGGATACTAGTATTATGTTGGGGAAAAAAAAAATGTCATTGATTACATGGTTTGGCATCCATGTTGGATATATATATATATATTTTTTTTTTTTGTATACTTGTTCGAGGCTCCTGTAAGAGCTAACACATATTACATATAATAAAGGGAGTGAGAGACAAGAGGGGCAGAGAGAGGGAAGCACAACACCAGTGGAGAACAAGGACATTGGGAGATCTGTGGAAGATAGAGGGCTGGGGTGGGGTACATGGGATAAACAGAATTGACACTACAAAGACATTCAGGAAAGAAATTGGTATTGTATTTGGGGTGTATTGAAAGGGGTAGAAAAGATCGAGGTTTTGGATGGGGAAAGATAAGAGATGGTGGTGTACATTTGTTTTGAAGACATGGAGGGAGGAGTGGGATTGAAGTGATTGTGGGAGTTTGTTCCAGAGGTGGGAAAAAAAGAGTAATGAAAGCGTGAAGGTGAGCAGAGAGTCTTGATTTTGGCTGTTTCACCACAAAAGGGTTGCTTACAGATCTTGTGCATCCTGCAGGAATATTTGGGGGACGGAGCACAGACAGTTCTGTGTGCAAGGCTGGAGAGGGGTCGGTAGAAGACAGAAAGACCACCACAGAGACAGAAAGACCACCAGGTGCCTGCGGTGAGAAAGTGAAAGGCCCTCAGAATTAGCTTCATCATGGGAGATACCAATGATTCTAAAAGCTTTGGTTTCTGCAGCGTGAAGCCGAGCTGGGTGTGAGGCAGGAGCACCAGCCCAGAGGGGAGAACAATACTCCATCAAGCTGCAGATGAAAGCTTTGTAAGTGGTGAGGAGCACAGTCGTGCCGAGGAAGGACTTAGCACGACAGAGGATGCCCAGTTGGAAACTGGCTTTGGAGGCCAACTTGGAAATGTGATTTTCCCAGGAAAGATCATGGCAGATCGTGAGACCCAAAAGTTTTAGTGACAGAACTTCTTGGAGAGGATTGTTGAGAAAGTAGATGTTTGCGACAGTAGAAAGTGGAGAAAGTAGATGTAGCATCTGGGTTTTCCAGCTGGTCTATTTGGAGGAGCATTGTGAGAGTGGTAGGGGTGCCATCTTGGAAAAAAACCTGAAAAACTTTGGATCTCCATATCTCTGAAGCTGCTCCATGGAACTTGTTTGACCAGTTTGTGATTGTATTCATGTCTGCAGAGAGTGAATAGGCTGCTGGTTGCTGATCTGAGGGTTGAGATATGGAGCATCAGAGAGTGGAGTCATCAGCAAAAAGAAAGGGAGGATTTTCCAGAGTCAGAGAGATCATTAATGAAGACCAGAAAAAAATGTACAGAGCCCAGAACACTGCCTTGAGGAAAAGAGTTTATAAGAGAATTCCATTCAGAGCCACATATTGATGACTACAGGAGAGGAAGTTCACGAGCCAGGCATGGAGATTTCCATGGATGCCATGGCCATAAGAGGTGAGTTTGAAGAGCAGGGCGGTGTGCTCGACCATATCGAAGGCACAATATATGTCAAGGGAGACTGCTCTCATTTCCTTTCTGGTGTTGAGGACTTCCATCCAGTTGAGACAGCAGAGCAGAATGTCCAGAGTCGAGTGACCTGGGAATCAAATAGTGTGGAAATGATGATGTCATCAGTCACGTGGTTTGGCAGCAATCTCTGGATAGAAAAGACGAACCTTTTAATCATAACCGATCAACACGAAACGTCACACACGTGATCCCCTTCACAATTCTTGGCGAAATATAGTTTCATAATTTCAACTTCATCGGACGTGTTGTCTGGCAAAAAAAATTAAAATTAAAAATTAAATCTGGCAAAATCTAGCAAAAATTTATAAAAATAATAATAATATTTGAATCCGAGTATTTTTTGCATTCCTTTGAATTGAATTTTTGTAATCCAATTCTGAATCCATTTTTTTTGAAGAGGACTTCTTGGGTCACGTGTCCGATCAGAGTGGGGTCGTATCAAAGCGAGATGTCTTGGTACCCGGTCTTCCATGCCAGTGGTTATAAAGTGGCAGTTCTCTTTATTATTGTTGTTGTTCTTCTGGTGCGTTTTTTTCAGTTTTTTCTAGTTTTAAAATTCACACTCTCTGCAACTGTTGGTCCGATTGACACAAAAATTTTACCATAGCGTGCGTCTTCTCATGTCAATTTTTTGATAATTATGATTTTATAGGTTATGTGATAGTTCATTTTCTCTGCAACTGTTGGTCCAATTGACACAAAAATTTTACCATAGTGTGCGTCTTCTTATGTAAATTTTTTGATAATTATGATTTTATAGGTTATGTAATAGGGGTGCTATCTTGGAAAAAACGAAGAACTTTGGATCTTCATATCTCCGAAACTGCTCCATGGAAAAAGTTGAAATGTGGCTTATTTGAGAGGACGATGTATCGGGAATAAGTGTCAACATCGACCTCATCGGTGCCTTCATTATGACGTCATAATTTGACAAGTACAACGCTGTATCGAATCAGTTTGAAATTTATTGAGCGTGTTCTACGAAACAATACAAGAGGAGAATGTAAATCGATGACATAATCGTTCACATCATTTGTCAGCTATTTTTGAAGGCTAAACCTTTATAAATCAATACCTCCAGAACAGCTGGACAGATCGAGTGAAAACTTCACACACTTGTTCCCCAATCCTTGGGAATAACAGGATGTTTACAAATATATAGAATAATAATATTTAAGAATAATATAACATGGTAATAACAAATAATATTTTGATTATGTACTTTAATTGTTCTGTGAGGGTAGATCATGTTTCCAATGCAAAGCTTTATGAGTAGGCCAAATTAAACGACCCCTGCGAGGTAAAGGCAGGATGTCCAAGGATAAAGATAAATGAAGGTAGCTCTTTCACGAGCCTCGATCTTGTATACAAAAAAAAAAGAAGAAAAAAAAAAAAAAAAGGTAAGTCATTAACTATCTTCAAAAGGAGTGTTTTAATTTACCCATACGGCCAGTTTTCATTCATGCACTCCTTTGGAGTTCCTTTAGTATGTATGCAAAGTTTGGGTCCACTCGGTTTCATGGTTTTGGAGTTGATAGTGCACCGCGTTCCCTAAGGGAGCGGCAGGAAGGGTCATTCCTATATTTATATTACTGTAGAACTCGGGTCGGGCTTCAAGAATATCGGGGGAGTTTATTGCTATTCAGTTAGCGAGTTCAGTTAGAGTGTTCAGTTAGTTTATTGTAGAGTTATTGTGTTCAGTTAGTCAGTTTCTTGTTGAACACTCATCAAATGGCTTAAGCATTCGAACAAGCACTCCATCCAAAACCATTGATAAGGAACAGCTGGCTTGGCAAGCACTAGCTAGTTGCTTGGTAACAAAACACACCCTGGGTTTCCTCCTTTTCAGTTTTGTATTAAATGGCAGTAGCAACTGTTTCCAAAGGTAATCATACATGCTTGTGGTTTATAATATTTTATTTCAGGTAGGAGTACCCCCACAAAGCGTCATGAAAGGCTATTTATACACATTAATGCCGTGTTTGTCCAAGGAGGAAACCACTTGAGGAGGAGGAGGATGGAGGAGGATGTCAAAACTATTAAGACACACATTCGTCTTAATAGTTTTGTAATAACATTAATACCATTATCTCTTAGTGTTGTTATTACTTTTGTTATTTGAAGCGGCCTTGGAAAAATGCCATGATAAACTACCTTAACACGGATATACACCTTAACATGGAGTTTGTCCAAGGCAGAAATCCCTGTTGTGGAGGGGGTGGGGGATGTTAAATCGCTACAACCTTCATTGTATGACCCTTAATCCCCCTGTCAAGTTTGGTTGACATTGTTTCAGTAACGACTGAATGTATTGCGGTCAAAAAACAGCCAGACAGACGGACACCAAATTGTGTATTTTTGTGTGATGGAGGAGACAGACAGACAGACAGACTGACTGACTGACTGACTGACACACACTCTCTTTTCCTATTATAGATTTATTATTTTTTACTACTACTACTACCACTACCACCACCACCACCACCACCACCACCACCACCACCACGCCTTTAACGGCCACCCTTAATCCCACTTTCTCACGGGGTCTGCCTCACGAGTTGTTTTTTTTTCTAAACCCCCCTGTATGCCAAGCATCCTCTCGCTGGACCCCCATCTCTCCACCACCTACCTCTCTCACGTTCCTCTCTACCACTGTTACGTGCTCCTCCCCGACCCCCTGTTCACGGTGTACCTCCGAGCCCCGAGAGGAGTCACGGCAGAAAAATGTGTTATTCTGTGTGTCAAAGATCAATGGAGAAGCCACCCCAATTGTTACTCACAAACAAATATTGTATTAAGATCACACAAGAATAACAGTACAACAACAATAGTATTCAAAAGTACAATCAATATATCCGATGATGGTACCATCAGTTTTGTAATATATAACTCACTGTGCTCCAAGTGAGTGAAACAAGAACATTCCCCAATGTCTCTTATTCCCGGCTTCACGACGAAGTTTATTCGCTCCAGCGATCGCCAGAACGAGGTCCAATCGAGACCAGAATCCCGTACGGATGGCACGTACAGTCTCACAGCCGAAGCTGTACAAAGGCGCCCTCAAGGCGACTGGGAAATCCAAAGGCGCCCTACAGGCGACTGAGAGATCACACCCTCGGGTATGGACGAATTAACCTTCAAAAAGCCACGTCACACACACGCCCCAGATCGACGTCTGAATGCGGTGAAATGGTCGAAAAGAGACGAAACTGCGAGCGAATCACAAGTCCTGCGCGGGTCAAAATGACCGACGACCCGTTCTCGAGACGTAACGGCCCGGTGATAATTCTCCTCGGACTCCACCGCCAAAATCCTGACACGCAGGTTGATCGGTCACAGCGAGGACAACTCTGTCGCAGGAATCCCGAAAGTTCGCTAGCGACTCCCTTTCGACAACGTTCGATTCCGAACTCGGAGCAACTCGGCTTTCTTGTCCGACTCACTCGCTCCGCCCCTTTTTCTTTTCCTCGTCCGGTTCCCGATCCGGTTTCCTGTTTCTTTTAACATTAACTTTTTTACCTTTTGAAAACAGCTCATGGACCATAAACCTTTTGAAAACAATAATAGTATATGGAATCAGAAATATTTACAGTGGATGCAAACCACCACAACGGAAGTGACGAATCCGTAACAACCACGTCCTTCTGTAACACCTCCTGACACTTTGGTTTTAAAACTGCTCCTTCTACTCCTGCCAATTCCTTCCATAATTGGATACCTACCTGATAACAGTTTATATCTATCTATAATTCCAGTAATCTCTGTGTGTATGTGTGTGTGTCTGTGTGTGTGTGTGTGTGTGTGTGTGTGTTTGTCTGTGACCGCTGTTTCTCGACAACCACGGGTCCGATCTAATTGAAACTTGCCAGATATATTGCTGGGGACCTGAGGATGTGCCTTTTCAAGGTTTGAAATTAATCGGACAAGTGGTTCCCAAGGTATGGTCACCGTACTCGCAAGCCGTTCGCTTTGGCTTTGCGAATGGACCAAACCATTTCATGTAAATAGAGGGGGGGGGGGGGGGTTCTGTGGTCGTTACTGCCACGTGGTTTCAAAGTTGCCAATGGACCAAACCATTTCATGTAAATAGAGGGGGGGGGGGGGGTTCTGTGGTCGTTACTGCCACGTGGTTTCAAAGTTTTTTTTTGTTGTTGTTGTTTGCACGCATGTTTTTTTGCACGTACGGGCAAGCACGTACGTGCGGGCACGCCCTAGTACTGTTAATTTGTACAAATGTCATTTGTTAAGACTAAGAGGTAAATTTTCAGAATGAGACTTTTTGTGTATTTACAATGGTGTTTCACCCAACCCAACCCACGGTGTCTCACCCAACCTTCTTTCCCCACCATCATCACTTCCTCGCTTTTTAGTCTCTATCTGATCAATTCTCCGGTGGTTCGTGCTGAGAATTTGCGCTTCAGAGAGGAGAGTGTGCGTGACGTGCTGAAGGACGTGTTCCTGCCTTGGTACAATGCGTATCGCTTCTTTGTACAAAACGTCCAGCGCTGGGAGCAGGTGATGCCCTGTTGTACGTGCTTGCATAATGGTTTAGTGGTATTGAGGAACCAGCATGTCAAACTGCCTGAGCTTATGCGACTGGGAACTTGCAGGGACCTGTATGCACTCTTTGTTTTGTTCAATGACTAAGGCTGCCTATCTGTCTAATGAACATCATCATAAAGTCAGGCATTAACAAATCACATTTTTTTTAAAGGAAGGTTTTCTGACTCGCCTCTTTCCCCGACCCCAACTTTTCCCAATCCCTTCTCGTCTGTTTATACATGTTTTGGGACTTTGCTTTTTGGCATATTTCCACATTGAACTGCATTCAACAAAGTGTCTCAACATAGTCTTCGCCTCTGCTTCTGCAGGATGAAGGAACGAGCTTCCTTTACGATGAACGGAAAGAGATCGTGACTGAGAACATAATGGATAAGTGGATCGTGTCCTTCATGCAGTCTCTCATCAAGTACTTTAAGACTGAGATGGCCGGTACGAGTGTGTGTACGCAAATAGTTTATAACATTCTTGCCTTGGTGTAACTTTGGGACAATTGGCGCTGAGGTGAAGTTTGTCACACACTTTTCAATGATCATCATTGTCATCCATCATCATCATCACTCAGGCTTGAGCATTCATCGTGTTCAACCCCTCTTAATTTACAACTTTTTCTCCCCCACACCAGTGCTTTTTATTTATTTATTTTACGACTGGATCCTGTTGTGCCAGGCACAAAGGTAAATCAAGATAGTTCACTGAGGCTTTTCGGAATTAAAGTGTCCATAATTATTTCCAGTTTTGCATCCGCATATTTGTTCTTCTTTCATATGCAGCATATGGCTGTGGGTAGCATCCATTGCTGGGGAAACAGCTGTGTCTTTAATGCTATTCCCCTGTAGGATAGGACAGGAATTTGGAATTTGGCTATGTTGAGGGTGATAGGTCGCCTACTCCTCGCTAAGGACACAGTGGAAACTTTAATGCCTACCAATTAATACTGGCAGATGAGATACTCAGTTTCACATCTAGGAGGGACGGCACACATTGATGCCTCGCCCTGCCTGCAAAACACCAGGGTGATAGTCTATAGCTGGGCCTAGATTCAAACCTGACTAGACTGCTGAGAGGTGAATGTGCGTACATCTAGTCTATCCCGTCAGAATGTATACAGCGGTAAGTCGTTAATTTGATTATACAGTACTCCAGATAAAATTAGCAATTTGAATAGGGAACAATGTAGACCACACTCACAAATTCAGCTAGAATGACACTCGGTAGAGCGCATACCTCCGCCAGGCTGAACAGTTTACGTTTTGTATCTCACTGATGGGTCAGATCTGGATCTGGACCTGAACCAAAATCTAATCGCTTGGTCTCATCACCTAACCAACACGTCCACCAAGTTTTGTCTAGACTCATAACTTTTTCAAATATCATGTTATTTATCGCTTTTTGCCCGATCTCTCAATGGTGGGTGGTTTGTGTGCAGCCACCTGGCTGCTGGTTGCATCATTTTTCTGTGGGCACGTCAGCCGCTGATGCAATGCCTCTCGATAACCAGTTATCTGGTGCTCATTTTGCCGACCTCGGAAGGATGACCGGCTAAGTCAACCCCACTTGGCGTTAATACAACGGGATTCCAACTCAGGACCTTAGGATCCCAAGCCCGCTGCCTTAACCATTAGGCCAACACCAGGTATCTCAATGGTGAAGAATCACTTAAAAATTGAATAATTATTGTATCTTAATCCATATTCAGATCTTCACCAAAATCGAATAGATTCGTCCTTGTCACACATCCAATCTATCCACAACGTTTCGTTCAAGTCTGTCCATAACTTTTTGAGATATCGTGCTATGTATCGGTTTTACCCCATCACTCAATGGTGGAAAATCACTTAGAAATTCTCAGATCCAGATACGGATTCGAATCTTCACCAAAATTTAATAATTTAGTGCGTGTCACATATGCTACCTCTCCGCCAAATTTTGTACGAATCCGTCCATAACTTTTTGAGATATCTTGTTCACGGACAATCAAACAGACAGGGGTCAAAACATAACCTCCATCCACCTTCCATGGAGGAGGTAAATATGCCTTGGGGGTAGGGGGGGGGGGGCACTATTCATTTATTTTGTTCAGAGCTCTTGCTTCTACTGTCCAGTGGAGGAGCAATGAAACACCCAAGTCCATTCACTCTTGCTACTTTACTATCTATCTATAATTCCAGTAATCTCTGTGTGTGTGTTTGTCTGTGTGTATGTCTGTGTGTCTGTGACCGCTGTTTCTCGACAACCACGGGTCCGATATACTTTAAACTTGCCAGGTATATTGCTGGGGACCTGAGGATGTGCCTTTTCAAGGTTTCATATTAATCGGAGAAGTAGTTACCGAGCTATGTCCAAAAAACGATTCAACCAATCAGAGAGCAGCGAGCTATCACGTGTGCCGAACGTGCCGAACAGACTCTGCCTCGGACGGCACATTTGAGAGCGTATTCATTTATTTCACGTTGGCAAACTATGTTGGCGTTAAACTATGTTTTAAAACTAATTAAAACTAATTTGCGATTCATCGTAACTGCGATATGCGACCTTCCGGACAGTCAAATGAGGACGTCACTTCCGGACTTACGGATAGTCATAGTGACGACGTACTGATGCTGAACGTGGCGAGCAGACGCTGTAAGGTACGATCGATTGTAGTACACGTTTATAATAACTCTGCCGATACAGGCCCGATTAACTGCAGCGCCATCCGAGCTGCGGCGTCGGGACGATACATTCATTGTACGGTCACATCACGCACTTACGGGCACGCCCATGGGCCCATGGGCACGCCCATGCATGCATGGGCAAAGACATTTTTTTTTTTTTTTTGGCAAGGAACGGGCACCCACGTACGGGCACGTCCTAGGCGAATGGACCAAACCATTTCATGTAAATAGAGGGGGGGGGGATATAATTTTAGATATATATATAGTACGGGCATGCCCTAGTATGTTAAAATTGGCTAGAGTTAGCTGGGGCTTTCCAGTAACTTGCGGTGGCAGTGAACTTGGAAACACGAAATGGAGCTCCGACTGCTACTACTAATCCGCATGCCCGACTAAGGGATGTAGCGATCCCCATAACTGTCGGTCTTCCGCCTTCTGCTTTCTGCCAACATTCACATGGGCAAACGCCAATTTCGTTGGCACGCTGGCGTAACCAAGATCCTAGGATCCTGGGTTTGAATCCCGGTCGATCGCTAAATTAACACCAGGGGGGTTGACTCAGCCTGTCATCCTTCCGAGGTCGGCAAATTGAGTACCAGCTTGCTGGGATGAATGATCACGGTGTGTACCCCGATTTAGAATAGGTACACCGTATCCCTGCGCATCGTAAGAGGCGACTAAGGGTTGGCGCCAGGAAGGGCATCCGGCCTTAAAAACATTGCCTCAAACAGGGAACCATGATTGTCATGGGGCCCGCAAGGCTAACCCCTGCTCCAGCGGGGAAAATGGCCTTAAAACGATCATTCATTCATTTTCACTGGCGTAACCAAGAGAGTTTTGGGCTTCCTCGAGGATGACGCGAGGTTGGATCGGGTAGGTACCCATGGTAAAGATTTGTGGTAAATTCCAGGGAGATATGAGCCGGTACATGTTCAATTAAGCGGCGGATGGACCCAATCAGGGAATAGCGTCTCCTTGTGATATCGAGTGTGATCGGGCCGAGTCTAGTGATCTCACAAATGGTCCTGTTTGGGACTCAGTCATACCATCAAACCCCAATGATGTGGCATTGACATCACATATGAAAAGCGTGTAGCGTATCTTGGTCCTTTTTCAAAAGTGTCGTCTTACAACCAGAGTAGAACGGAAAGAACGCATTTTCTGTAAATACAGAGCTTTGATTGTAAACTAAGACGGTGCTGTTTCCAGACCGTCTGGTTGCCCCATGACAGAACCAGTCATGCCAATTTGTCAATGCACACCAGGGCTGCAGTATCGAGATGAATGAGTGTTGGAGCCCAGGGAGGTGAATTGGTCCACTGACTACCACTACGCTGGAGATAGGTACTGGTAGGGGGGAGGGACCAATGGCAGCATTCTTTACCCTGGTGTTTTGATCGGTAATGGCTTTTCTACTGACATTGATTTCAAGCTGATCTGTACACCTTAACATTATCCATTCCTACAACTGGTCCAGAACTACAATCCAGAAATGGAACACTACAAATTAAATAAAGAACTATAATGGTACTCGATAGAGAGCATAGCCCCGCCAGGCTGAACAGTTTGTCTTGTATCCCACTGATATGTCGGATTTGGATCTGGACCTAAACCAAAATCGAATCCGCTGGTTCTTGTCACCAAACCAACTCATCCACCAAGTTTTGTCATAACCTGTCCAACTTTTTCAAATATCATGCTGTACGTATATCGTTTTTAGCCTGATCACTCAATGGTGAAGAATCACTAAAAAAAAATTCTCAGATCCAGGTCCGGATCTGGATTCTTCACTAAAATCCAATCATTGCGTCCGTGTTAAATACCCATCCTCTCCACCAAATTCCATCTGAATCCGTCTACAACTTTTTGAGATAACCTATTCACAAATAAACAAACAGACATGGGTGAAAACATAACCTCCATCCACCTTTTGGTGGTGAAGGTAACAAGACTTGTCTACATGCAATAAATGATGCAGTTGGATACTGGAGAGAGATAAAGCTGTAATTGAGGATGCTGATGGATACATAAATAAACCTAGTTTGTTACATTCGGGATTGAGGACCAAACCTGCATGCTTGTTTTACCTTCGTTGACCGAGATTTGCTGAATTGGGTTCTGTACTTGAGTGGAATCTTCCCAGGGATAAGTGAACTTGAGCGACGTCGATCAAATGTACAGTTGAGGTGCAAAAGCAAACGGATGGGAACCGTGTTCTGATGACCGTTATGCTAAGTAGAAATGAAAGCTCCCGACTTGAAAATAAATAAATAAATGCACAGGAGCAATAGTCATAAGGGGAAGCGCTCGGTTAGAAAGGGGGCATAACATTAGCGTTAAAGGTGATGGGATTGGTAGTTTATTTTAAATATGTACACAAATATTACAAACGAACACACACACACACACACACACACACACACACACACACACACACACACACACACACACAGACACACAGACACACACACAGACACACACACAGAGACACACACACAGAGACACACACACAGAGACACAGACACACATACACACACACACACAGACACACACACACACAGACACACACACGCACACACACACACACACACATCGACACATCCACATAGACACATACACATACACATATGCACACACACACACATACACCTTTTCCAAGACCATAACCCCCACAATATTGTTGCGTCGCCGGGCATTAAGATCCCCCATGACGGATAGCCGAAACTAGCTTTGACTCCGAGGCGTATTTCGAAAAATGGCGGGATTATCTTTGGCGTGCGCGGGAAAGGCCCGAAGCCTTATCTGATCGGACGGCCGACAAGGGGGTAACCCTCGACCCACAAAAACGAACAGGGAAAGAAATTGAAAGTCAGCAAATAATGATTTATTGAAAATAATCGTGAAGCAATTAAAATGAATGTGAGGTAAAAACTATTTCCTAATTTGAGACGTCTCCATTCAGACTCGTATATAAACAAGGGGAAAACGAAAGTAAAAATATGTCATTTTTGCCGGCCGGGCACTTAACTCTGTCTCAACGAGGGGCTTGGTGTTTGTTGAACGGGTCCGGTCCGTTGGCACCGAGCGTCGACACGGCCTCAATGGCATCGGTCAAGCGCGCCCACACACCGAGCCGTGCAGCGGGCAGCCAAACATACCCCCCCCCCCCCCGCTCGATCCCAAAGCCGGCTCAAGAGAGAGAGCTAGTCCGCTTCTCCCTCCTCCCCCTCCACGATCGCACAGGAGCCAGGAACAGCCAAGCCATGGACAAAAGACGAAAGCGACCGCCTGATCCGATTTCCAGAGCCAAGGAGAGTCAAAAATGCGACCGCTCACCACAAATTCTTAGACCAAGAGAGAGGGGGGGGGGGGGGGAGGGTGTAGCCTCCTTTGTCCCTCGCTGTTGTCACTCCCCGACCAATCCTGACGTCCCATTACATCATCCCATGGCTCCTTAACATGGTTTCTCCGTTACAAGTCCACAAGGCGGAGTCGAGCCGCCTTTCGGGAATTGTCGGATGACGTCGGCGGTCGTGGGTCAGGGTTTACTTGCCTGCTGGAATGTGCTGGGTACTGTCGGTAATGTCGGTTTAATCGCTGTTGTTGTAACAATGGGGCCGATTGCTTGGCTGGCCGAGTTTTGATGAAATGAAACAGAAGGGAAAAGTCACAGGGGCGATTACACATTGGGGATTATCCTTAAGCCCTACATAATTAGCATAGCTCCACCCGTCGTATGGAGACACAAATACGATCTTGTTCTATACAGATGCCCTACTCAGTACATCGAGGTGGGCTTCTTCTTCGCATCACATGGTTCATGCTAATTTACACAATCCTGACTTCACTGAGGTATTTCATTATCTACCCCCACAAACGAAACAATATTTAAGGGTTTACTGTACACACATGTACTGTTAACACATTCCACTCAACCTGTATCCTTGCTATACGGACCGGACCCGGTGTGTGTTTGCGTGTTTGCGTGTTTGCTTTTTTGTCACGCTACTCCTACAAGTATGTATATCCAGACTTGTTACATAGGATCAGCATCACCCCATTTAATAAAAATCCAGCCTTTTTCTCTTTCAAAATTTTCATTTTCAACTTTGCTAAAACACTCCCCGGGACTCACTGATGAACCTCAGGAAGACTGACGAAGATCCGTTCAGCCATCTCTGATAAAAATGGCCACAGACAGACAGGCTCTTATAACATAGAATATAGATACTAGCAAAGAACCAGTCACTCGTGGACTGGCTAATAACCCCTCGTTGAGTGTGGTTATTAACCCACCCATAAGGAGGTGGTTCCAGCGTTTCTGCAGTAGAAACACCTGCTCCAGGACCATCTGATAAAGGGGAGTGGTGGGACGTCCTGCCCTCTCCATGCATACATTCTGACTCCGATGTGGGTACTATATGTAGTCTGGAACGGAGCCTAGGTGCTGCCGAAGCAGTTTCTTGGCAAGCTTGTCATTTAATCATGTATAATACACCCTTTAATACCAAACGTTGACGCTGTTATTACGATATGATTTTTATTGTTATTACAATAATAATATTTTTAAGAAACGTAGGCTAATTAGTTACAGCTTGTTAGCGGTTATCACATTTGGTTTCTGAAATAGTATGTGCTTCTCATCGAGTCATGTATTATTCACCACTGTAAAGGGTTTCACAGCGCTCGTAAATGACGTCATAACAGCATGACGGACGGAGAAATGCAGATACTTTAATAAAGAGAATATGACTGGAGAGGCTTTTGATATAGTTTTCTGAACCAAAGAACCGATACTAATCGATGGACTGGAGGAGATGCGGTATTATAGTAGGAATCGACTGGAGATTTGTAACCGCTACAGGTGGGTAATCGACTCCGCAGAATTCGGGGTTTGAGCTGCGATTCCGATAAAGGAAATCGATTAACTCATCGGGCATTCTATTCTTCTGTCCAAGCCTGATAGAAAACTTTATTTAGTCCAAGCTTTGTCCTGCTCATGCCTCCGCCCCCGAAGGTGGCCGAAGCATTATGTTTTCGGGTTGTCCGTCCGTACATTTATCCTTACGGGCTAAACCTAGTTTTTCTCAGCAACCACATGTCCGATTGAGACGAAACTTTCAGGGTAGGAGTGACACCCATGCAGCATGCTTTTTATCATAATTGTGACGTCATAGGTCACGTTACATCGGACGGTGAACGAAGGCATCTACCCTTTGTGGGTCTATGCAGAGGTATATTGGCGACTGGCATTGCACTAGTTACCTTCGCAAAAGCGGAAGGTTATGTTTTGATCGCTGTGTATTTATTTGTATGTCTGTGTGTGTGTGTGTATGTTATTCGCATAACTCAAAAAGTATTCAACCGAATTGCATGAAATTTGGTGGGATGATTGGTTATTATACGGGACACATTTGATTAGATTTTGGGAGCAATCGGGTCAAAGGTCAAGGTCAAGGTCACGAAAAGGTCAAAATCGTATTTTTACCAAGTACAGAACAGTAGCTGCGGCGAAGGTATGCGCTCTACCGAGTGCCCGTTCTAGTTAATAAATGGAATAGTTCCGAGGCCTGCAATATGCGAGGATTAATTTTTTTGGACAAAATCTCTCTAGTCTGTGGTGAATATTTGTAAAGTCGGTGATGCCATTTGTTGTTTTATACCACATTATTTTGGCTGAATGTACTTTGTGTATTCTTTTCCCAGGGTACCGCTTGTACACTATTGTCCCTCGACTCGTCAAGTTTGTGGACCTGCTTACCAACTGGTACGTTCGTACCAACCGAGGGCGCCTGAAGGTGAGACTGTCTTATTGTCGTATTGTCGTTTTCTTTTCAAAATACCCCTTAGGCTTCAGTTTTTACAATGTGCTGCTTTTGTACACCGCTTCTTTCCTATTCCATCTCCAGACGCTGCATGACGTCATCACCGGGCACCGAAGGGGGCCCGGCGATGACGCGCGCTGAAAGGAGTTCACTCGGAGTGGAGTTCACGCGTGCTTTCACTCCGGTTTCTTGTTTTTCTTGCTTGCTTGCTTGCTTGCTTGTTTGTTTGTTTGTCTGGGCGATATCTCAGCCATCCTTTGAGCTAGGAAGCTGACATTTTGGCACAGTAGTGAGCAATTGCTTTGGCAAAAACATTCTTTTTTTGTTTTTTGATTTATCAATTAATTGATCAATTACTCAATTATTATCGATTTATTAAGTGCTTATTTATTTTCTTTCTCATTTGGGCAATATCTCCAGCACCTTTTGAGCCAGGAAGCTGATATTCGGACACGACAGTGACCAAGTGTTGTGGTTATAAAGGATATTTATGATTTATTGATTAATCAATTAATCGATTTATTAATTATTTGTTGATTCATCAATTAATTATTTATTTTTTGATTAATGACATTTAATTTTCAAAAAGTTACAGCTTCGGATGAAACACTGGTGGTTGAGGTATGCTTTTAGCCAATTGATTGAGAAATTATTTTATAATTATCATTTATTGATTTTATTTATGCAATTAATCAATCATTTATTGTCCGCCTCCCTCCCAATACCGTCCCTATGTGCCGCGCTGGGGGATCTTATTTATATATTTGTCATTGGAGCGGTGTACTTTGAATGTATCTGTACTTGTTTCTTTTTTTGCTTCATTGTCTAAGATCGCTGACTTGTACAAAGAGTTTTGTACAAGTGCATTCAGGGCAACATTAGAAGATGTAATTAAGAAAGACAGATAAACGATTTTATGAGATTTTATAATGAAGAACTAGTCTTGCTGGTGATGTCTGGTTTGTTGGCGAACAGGTAGAACGTATTAAATGAACAAAATGTACATCGAGGTATGCTTACCATGATTAGCCATGAGCCATGATTTGAGGACCTCACCACTCTGAAATTACCTTTTGTCTGGAGTTTTGTTTGCTCGGCATCTGGACACTGTTGTGCTGATTTTAGCCGCAGTGTAGCTGTAGAGGATACTCTGATTTCATGGGATCGTGATTTTCATTTCCACTTTACACTTGGGCTCATAGATCAGTTTGCACTTCGTTTGAAGCTCTTAATAATAACGTCTTGATAAAAACGCGGCCTGCCGAAAGACTGACCTTTAAATATGCCCACCACTTCGTTCTAGCATCCCTTCAAAGGAAACCCTTGAAATACCATTCCTCCTTTTTGTATTAGAATGAAGGTCCTGGTGGTCCTCTCAGAATATCCTTATCCACTTTCCAGAAACTGCAAGACCATGGTTTCATTGTCATTCTTGACAACGCTCTTCTGTTTGTTGGATCAATATTTAGTTTTCTATGCACGTGACATTATGCGTGTATATGATTGGTGGTGTTTGAGCACAGTGATGGACGAATTGTCCTTTTATAAGCAATTGGGTCTCAAAGAGCTGTCACGATGCCAATGCTTTTGTTACTGCATCCGAATGTGGATTGTGTTCCCCACAGCACGGCTGGGTCGTTTGAATAGAACACTCGTCTTGACATTCAAATTCAATTCTCTGCACCGGCTTAACTGACATTGATTATAACCACAAGGTACAGCCATGGTGCCTAATATACATTTGTTTAACACAGGCCTTGGTGCGGGACATTGTGTGTTTTACAGGGACAGACCACTGCATTGGATTGCCGTCACACATTGGAGACTCTCTGTGGTGTTCTATTGTCCTTGTGCCGCCTCATGGTGAGTTAGGCAATCTCTAAGTTACTCCTACTTGCCGCCTTTGTTTGGTCCACATGCTGCTGCGGTCTACAACAAGGGTGACTGTGTCCCCATTTTATTTAATTATCTGATGAGATGCAACGAAACATGCTTTGATCCAAGACGAGATGTGCTTGTGAGTTTGGTTTGTCTCGCGTTTGTTTCATGTTTCACTGCAAAGCTCCATGTGCCAGACATTTGCCATTTAGCTGATTTCCACTTATTTATCTCAAAATTGGCTGTCAAGAAGCATTCAGATCAGAAGATTATTTTGGAAGAAGAGGATGTCGTGGTGGGTGAGGGTTGGAAATAGGGAGTTTGGGTCGGTGCCGAATGGCATCATGTTGCATCACCTATAAAGTAAACCCTCTGCATTCGCGAGTTCCACCTATATGCAAATTGGTAAATGTATATCGATTCTTAATTTGCGACCCATCAACCTCCAGCATCAATTCAGCATCCCTGCCTTTTTCCCATAAATACCTGATGGAACGTGTGGGCTCTTGCTGTTGCATCTGTACCCGCAAAGAGTAAATCTTGCTGTTGCATCTGCACCCGCAACCCCCTCCCTCACAGGCCCCGTTCACACCGTTCATTACAGAGATGATGTTCCAAACACTACGACATTTTCTGGCACCATCATGTCTTCCAGACAAGGATTCCCGCAGCATTCATTACCTGATGCTACCAGAGAGCAGGTATTGTCCAAGGGGCATTGGCGAGAGGAATGTGTTGTGTGAAGGTTTAGTGATGTGGTTTTCTTTGATTTCCATATTGATTGGATCCAGTTTGAATGATTTTGATCCTAGGTGCCCATCTCGATCAGGAGTGCCCATCTCGGCCCACCTTCGGTGTCCAATTTGAAGTGGTGATATTTCCACAATGCACTGTACACTTGGAAAAAAATTGGAACATACTGTAACCATATTTGGCCTTTCTGGACCATACTGTGATGTTTTATGCCTCGGTCGCCAAAGTTGCCCGAGGCATTATGTTTTTGGGTTGTCCGTCTGTCCGTGATACATTGTCGTCACCGTAATAATTTAAGAACAGCTGAAGGGATCTAAGTCGAACTTGGTACAAGTATGTATCATGATGCAACGATGAATTGATTAGATTATGGGGTCAAAGGTCAGAGGTCCTGTTCGGTTCAAATTCTGACTTGGGAATTGGTGATGGGATTTTAACCAAACACTTGGTACAACACGACAATTAAAGGAGAATATTTTGCCAGACTCATGCAAAAACATCAAGAACAAACGCCATCTTTCTTGTTCTGAGCAGTCGTATCACCATCCTCACCCCCGCACTCCTTACCTCCTTCCACACTCCACCTATTCTGGTGCAGACCATACCTACATCCCAGTGACTCCTCTTCAATTTGACATTTGAAGTCCCACTTGTGTGGCTGCTAATTTACCAACGATAAGAAATTGAATGAAGCAATGGCTAGTGGCTAGGGAATACCCTGGTGTTGGGCTGGTGGCTAGGGTGCCGGCTTAGGATCCTAGGATCCTGGGTTCGAATCCCGGTCAATCGCTGAATTAACGCCAGGGGGGTTGACTCAGCCTGTCATCCTTCCGAGGTCGGCTAATTGAGTACCAGTTCACTGGTAATTCCCTGTTTGTCGTTAAAGGCGGCAAAAAGGGTTGGCGTCAGGAAGGGCATCCGGCCGTAAAACATTGCTTCAAAAAAGGGGACCAAAAAAACAACAACAACCACGGTTCCCGAAAAAGGCCAACCCCCGCTTTGCGGGGAAAAATGGCCTCTAAATGTGGTTATTTATAATGGCTGAACATGCCAATCTAAAAACTTCTACTTTACCAATATATAGAGTTTGAAGGACAAATGGTACAAGTGCAATGAAGTCGAGGGATCCCGTACACCCAGGATTGTGTACTCCCGCCTTCACGACGTCAGGGCCACGACACAGAGTGAAAGGAGGCATCCCCGGTAGTTGTTGCCGGGCTGGTTAACACTGACGCTGCATGGCCCAATAAAATAATATTTACGTTTTGGGAATTGTCAAAACGAAAGTAACACAATGTTATTTAACAAACGATATATACAAAACCACAATTTTCATAACTTTCTCCAATTTTTCTGGCTCCGAGCCCCAGTTAATGATCAGCAAATTGCTTGTGTTCCAGAGAGTGTCAGATTGATGAGCAGATAGAACAAGCCGTGGCCAGGATGCAGTCGATCATTGAACTGGGCCGAGTCATTCGCGACCGCAACACCATCCCCATGCGGGTAAAAGTCACTCCGTTGATCGATTTATTGATTGATTTATTGATCGATTTGCTTGTTTTTGACCTGGATATCCATCTGCTGTATTTCAACCTGATAAATGGTTTTCCGTTTACCCTTTTTACACCTAGTGTGGACAAAGTGTGAGTTCGTTATATTTTTATACATTGAGAAGTGCTTTTTGTTCAAGCGATACAATTACATACCCCTTTGCTTGTTTGTAATGATGTGTCCTGGGCCCCCTGTGAACTCATGATGGTGTCATTGCTTGTTTACATTGCAGTACCCACTGAAGGAAGTGGTGGTCATTGTGGAGAGTGACGAAGCACAACGGGATGTCCTCACACTTCAGAAGTACATCCTGGAGGTTCGTGTAAAGATTTGTTCAAGGAAGAGCTGAGAAATCTTTTTTATTATCTATTTATTTATTTGTTTTTAAACAATATCGGTTTTCCCCAGACTATGTTCACCAGCCATTTACTTAAGTATTCTAATGACGTCACAGTCAATGAAGTTAGAGCAGAGGCAAGGGACCCAATTGGTGAGTAGTGTATATGTAAGGGATATCATTCAAGATGAGTGCATGGCTTTATCTTTGGGGGCAGGAATCGCATCCCAATACTTCAAACTGATGCTGAGTTGAACCGTCTTTGTAAAATCGATCATTTTAACACCAAGTCTGGCAAATTATTTAATGCCGATTAGTGACTGTTTTTAGGTCATCTCATCTCGATTCTCGAAGAGATTAACTGATATAATATGGCGTGATGTCTGTCCGTCCAGTCGTCCGTTCGTCAACTTTTTGCTGCTTTTGCTACTCCTCCCTTATCATCCAGCTGATCGTTCTGAAACTTCACACATGAATACAAGGCAGTATCCCACACAATTGCTCAGGCTTGGAATTAGATTTTTAAATTTCGGATCATGGAGCTCCCAGGAGGAAGGGGGGGGGGGGGGGAGGGGAGGGTTACCGCCTGAAACTATTTGTCCCTTATTTATCAACCGATTGCTCTGAAACCCGGATACAGCCCTTCGACTTGATGATCTGCACAATCGCTCGGGCATCAATATTTCGATTTCGGTTCATAGGGGGTCCCAAGGGGGGTTTCCCTTCAAACTTTGGATCTCTACTCGTGCCTTATTTACCAACCAACTGCTCTGAAACGCGATACTCGATGGTCCACAGGATCACTAGGTCTTAGATTTTTAGATTTTGGATCAGGGGGCCACCCAGGTGAACAGGGAGCTCCCAGGGGGGAGTTCCCCCAAATCAGCAGAGGTCTCAACTACAATCGCAAGAGATGACCGTCAGCCCATTCGAGACTATTTAATAATTGGATAGGCCACATATTCACGATTGTCCAACTCCTATACATAAAGAAATTAATTTCACTCAGTCAAAGTAATGACTCAAACAACCTTTTGACCTCATTTTAAAATATAAAAAAATACGATTTTGTTTTCTCTGTGATACTCACTTTTGTTGCACCTGTGACGTCATTCATAACTGGATATCTGCGATCACCAAGGGTAAGCCTGCCTCGCTTTTGGGGTCACGAGGTCAAAGGTCAGAGGTCATGTGAAGTAAAAATTATGTTGCAGCGCCAATTCCCAATTCGTGAACCACTGATAGGATTTTGAACAAACGTGGTATAAGTATATATGATGCAAAGATTAACCGATTGCATTATTGCATCGAGGTCAAAGGTCAAAGGTCAGAGGTCGTGTCAGGTAAAAATGTGATAACTTCACAGCTGAAGGGATTTAAATCAAACTTGGTACAAGCATGTATCATGATGTAAACATGAACTGATTCGATTTTTGGGTGAAGAGGTCAAAGATCAGAGGTCCCGTTAAGTAAAAATTATGTTGCTGTGCCAACTTGTGATCAAGTGATGGGATCTTAATCAAACTTGGTATAAATATATATGATGCCAAGATGAACTTATTCGATTTTGGCATCAAAGGTGAAGATAGAAGTGATGTTTGTGATTTTGGGGAGGTTAGAGGTCATGTCAGGTAAAAATGTGACAGCTTGAGAACAGCTGAATGGATTTAAATCAACGTCGTGATGCCGAAGAGTGTCGTTCTAGTTTAACATAAGACCCTTCAAAGCTCTTCTCTGAAACGGCTGAACAGATGGAGGGGAAACTTTACAGGCATGATCGCCTATTCACGACAAACAAATGGGTCCCCGGCTACGATGTCAGAGGTCATATGGTTTGGCAGCTATGATTCTATGCGAGTGATGTCATTGCCTCACGGGGAAACACTGGTGCCGCTGCGGTGCGAGGAGCAGGAGATGAGCGAGCACGGAAGATCCTGGTTTCAGTCCTTATAGACCCCCTGCACATGCGGCAACATGTTGTGCCAAACTGGGCCATATGTGAAGCAACGTCAAGACGTAAAGAATTGACGCATCTCAAATTTTTATTTTAATGGGCGCTTATGTGAAGTCGAGTTTATCTATGTCGAGGCTTACGTAATCTGAGGCCTGCCTGTATACAAATTTAATGTTGAGGTTTTAGGTCTAAGTTAGAGTAAGCAAAGATTTAATGTGGGTGGAGGCATATCAGTTCATGTCATGTGTCAAATTATGTCTAGTTATTGCTTTATTTGGAGCTTTGTGTTGGTGGGATGTCATCTTGGTTAATAGAAAGAATACACACATGCTGGCTTACATGGGTTCATCATTATCTTAAACCGTTCCGGGCTTGTCATCTCCAACCTTCAAAATCGTCGTTTACCAAACTCAGTGGTGCAATGGTTTGATTTGAGCATCTGCTACGCGTCTAGGAGGTCAGTGGTTCAAACCTCGGCTGAGTCATACCAAAGACTTTTAAAATGGCACGTCATTCTCCCTTGCTTGATGCTCAGCATTTAAAAGGATAAGGGCATGGACAATCCACATCGGTTGGCATTCATAGGGAGGAGGAAATTCCATCTTAGGAAATGGCCCACTGAGTGCGGTGAGAAAAGCGGCGCAATTGTTGTCGTTGCTGGCACCAAGAGTGCCCTGGAAAGTGATGGCACTTCCCCTCCCCCTCCCCCCAGCTCATTGGCTGTTTTTCTCTTGTCTAAGAGTCTCGTGTTGCCTTGTGTATTCGTCTGTTTTGTCCATGTGTATGAGATGTGTGTGTGGCAGCCTGAAAAAAGGCCCATGGAAGATTTGAACAACAGGAGTGTACAGACAAAATGGAGCAATGGGACAGCAAGAAGTGGATGAACCACTGCAGCAGGAGATGCATTGCATTCAAAGGGTGTGATCAAGTTTGCAGAGGGTGTATTGAAGCTCAGTTTAATGGAAAAAAGAGACCACAAGGTGTCAGGGGCTGGAGAAGCAAGAGGGCAGGAAGAGCAAGACCAAAAACGTGTGTGTAGCAGCTCCACTACGAGACCCAGATAGTCAAAAAAAGAAAAAGGAAAAAAAGAAGCAAAATCGTTTTCTGACCTGCCAGACACCATGTGTGATTCGATGCACATACACACTCGCCTCGCTGTTTTGATGTGCACTCAAAATCTGCCAGAATCGCCATTTGCCTTGATTGCAACCGCAATGCAATGTGGCATTGACTCCAGAAGCTAAAAGGTGTGTAAAGCAAAGTTGATCTATCCAACGATGAACCAACGCATCACGTGGGTCGTTCCCCATTGCGCTGGGAACTGAGGGACAAGATTTTTTGGCTTGCACAATCGTGCCACACAAAGAGGTATGGACTGTTGGTCCTTTGTGCAGTTATAAATGGGGGCTCAGTTATAAATGGGGGTCTTGGACGCCCAGTCAATCAAGAGTTGGCAGTTGCGTAATGAGTTGTCACTTAGAGGAGTTGGCAATTGCAATTGGAGAGTCAGGAATTGTACAGTTTGAGTTGGTTAAGAAACAGTAACATTCTCATTTTCAAATGAGAAGACGGCCTGAGTTTTCGTAGAGTTGGCAGTTGCAGCCACATCATGTGCACACGAGAGTAAAACGAGTCCGTGGATGCTCATTGGCTTGCAGTTAGTGCACTGATTCTGCTCCACCACCTGTCTCTTCATGCTTCACCATCACAGTACATGCATACCTTCTTCTTCTTCGTCTTCTTGTATGGCCGTCTAGCATGTAGATCATATAGGAGTTGTAATTATATGTGACGCAGCCGCTTCAGAAAAGCCACCGTCTTGTTTAGGACATTCAATGCGCGCTTCAATGTCAGGGTGTCGGTTCCAAACACATCAACTCCTTCCTGCTTGAGCATTTTCTGGACATTCGCCAATGAAATTATTAAAATCCTCTTGATTCTTGGCAATTTGGACAGTTGTCAGATTCAGTCGGACAAATTCTGTGCTTGTAAGCTTGTTGTAAAAGAGAGTGGCATTTATCGGCATTTTAATATTTGTATGCTTCCTCCGACCAAGTCGTCGATGGAGCCATTATGTTTTCAGGGTGTCTGTCCGTCCACCTGGTGTTGGGCTAGCGGCTAGGGTGCCAGCTTAGGATCCAAGGATCCTGGGTTCGAATCCCGGTCGATTGCTGAATTAACGCCAGGGGGGTTGACTCAGCCTGTCATCCTTCCGAGGTCGGCAAATTGAGCACCAGTACACTGGTAATTCCCTGGTTATCGTAAAAAGGCGACAAACAGGGTTGGCGGCAGGAAGGGCATCCGGCCGTAAAACATTGCTTCAAAAAGGGGACCAAAAAACAACAACAACCACGGTCCCCGAAAAGGCCAACCCCCGCTTTGCGGGGAAAAATGGCCTCTAAACGGTGGTTTTTGTCCGCCCACCCATCTGATTTTTTTTTTTTTTTTTTTTTTTTTTTGGTATACAAGATCGAGGCTCGTGAAAGAGCTAACATTAATCGCACAAAAAGTCAAACCGACACATAAAACATATAATGAGGGGAGCGGTAGACAAGATGGGGAAATAGGGGGAAGGATACAAACACAACATTTGAGAGCAGGGACATAGAGAGATCTGTGGGAGGGAGAGGGCTTGGGGGGAGGTGAGCGAGGTATAAAACGTATAGACACTGCAAGGACTTCCAGGAAAAAAGTTGGAATTTCAAAAAAGTGTATCTGGGGTGAATTAGCGGGGGTAGAAAAGATCAAGGTTTTGGATGGGGGAAGATAAGAGATGGTGGTGAACAGCTTTTTTAAAGACCTGGAGGGAGGAGTGGGATTGAAGGGAGTGGGGGAGTTTGTTCCAGAGGTGGGAGAAAAGAGGAATGAAAGAGTGAAGGTGAGCAGAGAGCCTAGATTTTGGCAGTTTAACCATAAGAGGGTTGCTGGCAGATCTTGTGTGACCTTCAGGAATATTTGGGGGACATAGCACAGAGAGAGCTGGGGGAGCAAGGCCTGAGAGGAGTCGGTAGAAGACAGAAAGACCACCAACCTGCTTGCAGTGAGTGAGTGAAGGCCCTCGGAGTTAGCTTCATCGCGGGAATTCATTCCATTGATTCATTCCAATGATTCTGAAAGTTTTGGTTTCAACAGCGTGAAGCCGAGCTAGTTGTGAGGCAGGAGCACCGGCCTTGAGGGGAGTACAGTATTCCATTGAGCTGCGGATGAAAGCCTTGTATGTGGTGAGGAGTTCAGGTGTGCCAAGGAAGGACTTCACACGACGGAGGATTCCCAGTCAGCGACTGGCTTTGGAGGCCAGCTTGGAAATGTGGTTTTCCCAGGAAAGATCATGGCAGATAGTGAGACCCAAAAGCTTGAGCGACAGAACTTCTTGGAGAGGATTGCTGAGAAAGTAGATGGGCGGGTTGTCCAGTCGGTCTTTTCGGAGAGACATCGTAAGAGTGTTTGTGATTTGTCAGGATTGAAAGACATGTTCCACTTGTTTGACCAGTCTGTGATTTTGTCCAGGTTTGCAGAGAGTGAGGAGGCTACAGACTTCCGATCTGAGGGATGAGGAATGGAGCGGCAGAGAGTAGAGTCATCAGCAAAGAGATAGAGAGTATTTTCCAAAGTCGGAGAGATCATATATGAAGACCAGAAAAAGTACAGCGCCCAGAACACTGCCTTGGGGAACTCCAGCCTGAACAGGAAGGGGAGATGAGAGAAATCCATTCAGGGCCACACGTTGACTATGACCAGAGAGGAAGTCCGCAAGCCATGCGTTGAGATTTCCATGGATACCATAGGAGGAGAGTTTGGTGAGCAGCGCTGGGTGCCAGACCGTATCGAAGGCACGTGATATTGTGAGGGAGACAGCTCTGATTTCCTGTTTGGCATTGAGGACAGATCCATTTAGATTCATTGTTGAGACAACAGAAGCAGCATGTCCAGAGTAGAGTGACCTGGTCTGAATCCAAATGAATGATCGGAGATCAAGGCATTGGAGAAGAGGAAGGATTTGATATCCGAAGCAATGATGGAATTCCATGACTTTGCTGATAATTGGGAGTAGGCTGATTGGTCTGTAGATGCAAGGATCTGTTTTTGCACCTTTTTTGTGTAAAGCGGTGATGTTGGCTGATTTCCAAGATGCTGGCAGATGACCTTGAGCAAAAGAGGGTGAAAAGAACAGAGAGAGTGTGAGATAGAGCGGCAGAGCAGGATTTTAGGACCCGAGGGCTGATGTTGTCTGGTCCAGTTGCAGAATCAGAGTCGAGGTTTGACAAAAAACTTCTCCACCTTGTCAGGAGAGAAGGACACAGAGTCCAGGAGCAGTTGGGTTCGACTGGGTAAGGTGGGAACAGAGAGAGGTGGGTTTGGGACACAAGATTTTGAGGCAAACACAGAGTTGAGGCATTCGGCTTTGTCACGTGCGGTGTCAACTGTGTAGCCATTTGAGGTAAGGGAGGGGATGGAGGGGGAACAAACACCAGAAACGGATTTGACCAGATGCCACCAGGGTTTGGAGGAAGGAGACAGATTTGAGAGTTCATGCTTGAGTGTGGAGAGATAGTGCTTACTGCCACTCCTGAGGGGAGACACACATTTGTTCCGAGCTTGGTGGAAGGAACTGAGATTGCCTTCAGTTAGATTAGCCTTCCAAGAGGCAAAGGCAAGTTGTTTCAGGGCAACTGCCTCACCACAAGATTCAGTGTACCATGGATGGGAGGAAGGGTAAGACATCTGAAGACGAGATGGGATAAATCTGTGCATGAGAGAGAGCAGTTTGCTTTCGAAGAATTTTCAGGAAGAATTGATGTCAGAGGCAGTAGAGATGGGAGACCAGTCCAGATGATTGATGGCTGCTTGAAGACCGTGCCAGTCGGCCTGAGTGAAATGCCAGACTCGTCAACGCTGAGGAGGCTCTCTGAGAATGGCCAGAGAGATGTCCACTTTAACAAGCACATGATCAGAAGAACCGATTGGAGCAGAAGAAGAGCAGCAGACATTTGCAGGGAAGTTAGTCATAACCAAGTCTAGAAGAGAAGATACTCCATTGACTCAGATGCGGGTCGGGAAATTAACAGATTGTGTCAGTCCCAAAGAGTCGCAGAAGTCCTTTGCTGAGATGCCATGGCTGGTGAGAGAGGAACCCACACCCAGCCAGCTGGCATGATGACAGTTGAAGTCGCCACATATGAGGAAGAGAGAGTTGGGATGAGTTGATAGAAGTTGGTCCATGTTGTCAGACAGCGAAATGTAAATGGAGTCATCACTGTTTGGAGGACGGAACAGAACACATATGAACAAAAGGTGGGAGCGGAGAGGAAACCATAGCCAGAGGTACTCCTGGGGGTGAGGTGGAGAGAGGGCAGTGCAAGGAGAGTGAGGAAGATAGTTTTTGATAAAGATAGCAACCACACCACCAGGACGAGGCTCAGGTCTGTCATACCGGAGGAGGGAGTAACCAGGAAGAGATATTAAGGAATCAGAGACATCTTGAAGGAGGAAAGTTTCTGTTAAGCAGATCAAGTCAGGATTGTCAGAAGCAACCTGAATGGAGAGATCAATCAGGTTTGAGTGAAGGCCCCAGATGTTTGAGGTCTATACCGTTAATGAAGAGAGAGGGGGAGCATCTGGTGCTGGACAGGGAAGGGGAAGGGTCAGATGAAGGATGAGAGGGGGAGGTAGGGAGAGCAGTTGATAGTGTGTCAGAGATTGCAGAAGAGTTACAAGAAAGGGAAGGATGAGGAGGATGAAAGGTTTGATGGTGATGGGATGAGGCACAGTGAGGGGTTGTTTGAGAGGTGGTGGGGGGTGGGGCGGGCAGAGGAAAGTACAAGGTTGGAGGTAGAGGTATGAGATAGAAGGGAGATGAAGTGGGGAGGAGGCAACTTTGAGGAGGAGGAGGTAGGGGGGAGAATTGGAGAGGGATGGTCGGGGAGGAGATTTGAAGAGGAGGTGTTGGGGGGGGGGAGATTTGAAGAGAAGGGGTTGGTGGGGAAGATTTGAAGAGGAGGGGTTGGGGGAGTTTTGAAGGGGAGGGGTGAGGGGGTAGTTTAGGAGGGTAGGGGCAAGGGAGGTGAATTGAAAGGGAGGGGGGAGGAGGGAGTTTAGGAGGGTATGGAGGAGAGGGACTTTATGAGGGGGGGGAGGGGAGAATTGAAAGGGAGGGGGGAGGAGGGAGTTTTGGAGGAGAGGTGTGAGGGGGGAGTTTAGAAAGTGGATAATTAATGAAAGGCAAACATTTATAACAAATTGGGTTTATTGTGATTTTCAAGGTTGCGATCCGTTTAAGAACGATAGAGGAGGGGTGGAATGAAGGTGATTTTAGAGCATGTCGTGAGGAAGAATTGTAAGAGATTGAATTTTTTTTTTTTTAAGTGGAACGACTTGAAGAGGAAATAGAAAAGAGCGTTTTAAATAGGAAGAAAAACAGCGTTTTGTAATATACTACTGAATAGAACACTGCAGGCGTAAGTTTAAACATATTTAAATAATATTGAAACAGAACTGTGAAAAACAATCTTGTATTCACAAAATACCGACGGGTAGAGGGAGCCTCGAGGGACAACCACGAGTCACATGAACAGGGCAAAAAGTGGAAGGCAAGGAGATGATATGTTTTCATTACCGCGATAACTTGAGAACAGCTGAATGGATCTTTGTCAAACTTGGTGCAGGTATGTATAACAAGGTAAAGATGACTGATTAGATTTTGGGGGCACGAGGTCAAAGGTCAGAGGTCATGTTTGGTGAAAATCCTGTTACTGCGATAACTTGTGAACAAATGATGGGATTCTGACCAAATTTGGTACAACTATGTATAATGATGTAAGGATTAACTGGTTAGATTTTGGGGTCAAAGGTCAAAATCTGTAATCGGTCTAACTTGAGAACAGCTGAAGTGATCTAATTCAAACTTGGTGCAGGTATGTATAATGATCTAAAGATGAACTGATTCGATTTTGAGGTCAAAGGTCAAAGTCTGTAATAGGTCTATAACTTGAGGACGGCTGATTCACCACAACCTGACGAAGGTTCGTCCAATCAGAACCAAATTGCCCTCTAGATATCCTAGAGCAAGTCACACTTGCGCTTAATTTACATCATACCATCCTCCCGACCCCCCCCCCCCCCCATATGGGTTAAAGGTCAAGGGCAAATGATGGTGTGAAAAATAAATGCGTTTTTTGTCATCGCTCAATTTTGCCAATACGGAATCTCAGACTACGTGACATGGTCTTGCATCGTAAAAGTGTACTTGCACTGAAGTTGGTTGACCTGATATCTGTGTCCTTGACCTACGTTTTTTGGATTGTGGCCTGATTAACAAAAACACATTTTTGATCATAACTTGAATAATTTTCTGATTTTCATGATGTTGAGTTTTCTGGATAGATTTTATATGGAGACAAACTTTCTTAATTTACAGTCTATCCCTAAATGTTGAAAGTCAGTCATTTGAGGGTCCAAAAAAAAAAGGCCATCCCTTTGTGGTTGCTTTTTGATCGGAAATATCTACTTTCTATTATTCATGCGGCACACAAATAATTAAATGCAATTGAATTAATTCCCAACAAATAATTCAATTTTGTCGAAATCAAATCAAGTGGAAGCCTTGTAGCTGCTTGCATACTCACATACGCTCCCAGCATGGATTGCAGCAAAATCAGTCAGTTCGATCTTCGCCGAGACTCGAGTGATTTATGGTCCATAAAGATTGGACTGTGGCCTATTGCTGCACAACGGGACCACACAACCCTCTGGCCTCGTACCACAACGTTATTCCTAACGGTGGCAAACCGTTAGGATTATCCTGCCTGTCCTTGTAGGATTATCCTGCCTGTCCTTGTAGGATTATCCATTGCCCATAATGCAACTTAAAAGTTCAAAGATCTGATTTTCCGAACTGGCAACTCGAAAATCTCTACCCACATCAAATAAACATTATTTAATTTGGAAATATAATCCCATACTCTGTTTAATTTCAATGATTACTTGGAGTGTGGTTTGGAAGTATCAATAACTGGGCTGAGTTACTATAAATGCCAAATTCGTACTCCACCGAAACCATTTTGAGATCACGTGACATTCTCCCTCCATCAGTGAAAATTGATGGCTTGGTGTTCAATAGGATTAAGCCTAAAGTATTTATAGCACTCCATGGTGATAGCATCACAAATCGAGAACAAAGGGCATTATTAGAACCCAATGAACATCAAAGGAGAGGAGGAACGTGTCTCTGGTTGTTACAAATGTTGTTTCTTCTTCGGTTCGACACAACCAGTGTTTATACCCAATGCATGTTGGAGGAAAATGACAGATCAATCCTTCCAAGGTATAAAACTGTAGTTTGTGTGTCATGAGAAGCAGCCTGTCGAGTCAGAACGGTATCTTGATAAATCACCGGTTTACATTATCACATCCGTAGTCCATGCAAGGCCTGGCAGGATAGCCCAGAGGTATCCAAGACCCTCTCTCCCCCCTCTGAGCGGTTATGCTCGGTTCGAATCTCAGCCCAGCTGTAAACTGGCATCCTGGTGTTTCACAGACAGGACAAGGCATAAACGTGTGCACCGTTCCTCGGGCGTTCCATTTGCAGCATCAGTTCATGGAGGTTAAATATCCCACTGTGTCCTCCATGAAGAATAGGCGAGCCATCACCATGGCTAAACCCCAAATTCCTATCTGGACTCCAACTTGGAAGACAAAGGCAAAACCGCCTAGTGCAATCCTTCCCGAAGGGTTGCTTCTGCAGTGCAGAACCTGCCTTGAGAGAGAACACGACAAAGAAATATAATAATGTTTGAGCTTATTAATGAATTGCTTAACTAAAATTGTATTAACTTTATACATCTGTCGTCGATGATATTTCTGTGCTCAGGAGCTAAATGTTCGCACTGTGACTGCAACGGCTGACAAGTCCCAATATGGTGTGACTCTCCGTGCGGAACCCAATTATGCGGTGCTCGGCCAACGTCTCAAGGGAGCCTTTAAGTCTGTCATAGCTGCTATACGGAACCTAAAAAACCCCGAGCTCGAGAACTTCCGTAAAACAGGTAAAAGGGGAGGAAGTGAGGTGATGGTGTTTATGGTTTGAGTTTTTTTGTTTTTTTTTCGCTCCTGTTGATTGTTTGAGCTTGATATTTGAAATTTTGAACAGTTTTTTAAATCCTTAATGTTGGATTGTAATTATTCTTTTATCTTTTGAAAGTTCTGCATTTTTAACGGAGATTTGGGATTGTTTGCAGGTAGTATCACAGTCGAAGGCCACCTTCTGGGCGTGGATGATCTGCGGCTGGTTCACACAATGGGACAGGGTCAAGGAAACGGTGGGAAATACGAGTCACATTCTGATGGGCAGGTATGCTTATTTATACTCGCATTTGATTACGGCACAATGTGTGCTTTGTTTTAATATAAAACGAGCTTTGTATGCTCTGAACCCAATTTCCAATAATCTTGTGCTGTGACCCTGATTGGCCATTACTCTGGGCAGAGACTGGAGGGGTTGTCTGTGTGAATCCCAAGTACTTCACCTTTGTTGCTGGGACTTCACCACAGAGTGACTGAGTTTGGCCATCCGTGAGGGCATGTCATGTGTCGATGTGAACTCAGCCACCATTATCCTTTTGTCCAAGAATCGTCTGACGATTGGCACCAAAATGGATGTCCTCTCTGAGAAAATTCACAGCAATGCCCAGAAAAATGTTCTCATTGCATCTGTGTTTCTATTAGACCGAGAGCTAGCTAGGCCCAATATAATTAGACAATCGGGAACAAAGTACTCAATGGTGTGGTTCCATTTTACCATCAGTCCAAAGCTTGAAAAGCTCATTCTTAATTTTCACCAAATCAGACTCGTGCCCTTGGCACCAAATTGGAGTGGCATCATATTACTCAATTATTTAGATTTTCGAGTCCATGCATCAAACTCATATGTTCAGATTTCTCCCATCCTATGAGGAATGGAAACATGACCTAAGTATGAATAGAGATCAGACGAATTAGCTTAAGAATGACATTAATTAGTGACAATTTTCACTTCAATTAAAATAATTGGCAATGGTACCCGCCCTACAGGCGGGGCTTCATTTGGGAGGCCCAAATGAAAAGGCAAAATATCAGAAAGTAAAGGCTTTTTTATTTTAAACGATTCATATAAACATCCGTTATATCATATCACATGCAAATTATATCATATCACACGTAGAATTTCAATAAAAGCCACATCACTGTTCATTTCGGTAAATATTATTCCATTGTGTTTCAAATCACATCATCGTCACAATCATCACAATCACACACAATCGTCACAATGTTCATCACGATGACCTGAATCACATGTCCTGAATGATGTTCATCGTCACAATGAACGTTATGCGAACGCGAATGTTATGCGGGAGTCCAAACCTGAGAATTCTGGAGACCAAAGCTGAAATTGGGAAAACTTTTACTTTCAATGACGTTTATATACGAATGATGTTTAATGATGTTTATATTGGTTTTGGGTCGTCCTTTCCGCATATCTCGTGGGATTGTAAGTTGGAGAGAAAGCCGTGTTGGCGGCGAGGGTGTTGGAATTCTCTCAAGCAGGGATTCAACCCGTGTCCTTATAAAAGGTCTTTGTCATGCAGCCGTCAGGTACACCATCAGGTACACCGTCATGTACACCGTCATGTACACCGTCATGTACACCGTCATGTACACCGTCATGTACACCGTCATGTACACCGTCATGTACACCGTCATATACACCGTCATGCAGCCGTTTGTGCGGCACCCGGGAAAACAACAACGTCACAATGAACGTTATGTGAACGCGAATGTTATGCGGGAGTCCAAACCTGAGAATGCTGGAGACCAAAGCTGAAATTGGGAAAACTTTTACTTTTAATGATGTTTATATACGAATGATGTTTATATTGGTTTTGGGTCGTCCTTTCCGCATATCTCGTGGGATTGTAAGTTGGAGAGACGGCTGTGATGGCGGCGAGGGGGTTGGAATTCTCTCAAGCAGGGATTCAACCCGTGTCCTTATAAAAGGTCTTTGTCCGAGGTCACCGAGTCAGATCAGTGCAGCTGTGCAGCGATCGGTGCAGCCGTTTGTGCGGCACCCGGGAAAACAACATCGTCAGAATGAATGTTATGCGAACGCAAATGTTATGCGGGGGTCCAAACCTGAGAATGCTGGAGACTGAAGCTGAAATTGGGAAAACTAAAGAGACTATTTTACTCCTGGAGATCCCAGGATTATCCACCCAAAATATCGTTACGATCAGTTCAGCAGTTTTTACGGTACCTTTGAACAGACGGACACACACACACAGACAGACAGACGGACGGACATTTGGTGAATTATAGTAAGATGAGTACAAACACAGAAATAGTCAGAAACAAAAGAGGACCGTAAGTGTAACAAGAATCAGCTACTTGATAATGAAAATCAATCAGACGAAGGGTCTTAATAATCTATTAAAGTAATTGGCCGTGACCAAACATGACTACTTCCACTTTAATATGTCAGGAGAACAAATTTGAAATCGACATCCATGAGATGTACTTGATACATACACTCTCAATTTGTCACTCAATAATTATGACAAATCAGACTAATTAGCATAAGAATGACATTAATTAGTGCTAATTAACCAGTTGATGTAACCGTAACCTAGTAACCTTTAACTTAAATTGAGCATACCATTAATTAAATTAATTAATTAAGCATATTAAGCATTAATTAAATATTAATTAAGCATTTAACTTAATTTAAATGACATTAATAATTAACGTAATTTAAGTAATTTAGTGTAAAGTAATTAGTAACCTTTAACTAGAACTAAGTAAGCGCATACCTCCGCCAGGCTGAACAGTCGATGTTTTGTATCCCACTGATGGTCCGGATCTGGATTATTACCTGAAACAAAATCTAATCACTTGTTCTTGTCACATAACCAACTCATTCACCTAGTTTAGTCATAACTCGTCCATAACTTTTTTACGGTGTAACCCATACAGCAAAGCAGTCTTGAACGGTGTTTGTCCGTCTGAGTGTATGTATGTCCCCTCAAACGTATACCAATCGGCTGAGGATCTGGTCACATGACAGGGTGATGTCATTACGTCTGATGTCATTACGGCGTACAACGGCTGACTCCACACTCCAGCATTTTGATTCCAATTTCGTTCAGGCCAAAGATATCGTCGAACCTGTCATATATCACAATCACCATCCTCTACCTCTACGTTTTTCATTCAGTGTGAAACACAAACAAATCTATTGTTAAAATAATCATCAAATATCGATAGCATAGCCATAGAAGTTACGGATCTTCCAATGACACAGTACTTGTCGGCCTTGGGCTTCGTGCCTTCATGCTTCACCTGCAGGCCGCTTCGGACTAATTGGCCCAGGTTTCTTAATACAGTCGTATTGTTTTCGTAATAATAATAATTGTGTTAATACTAATAATACAGTAAATATAATAGTAACCCTGCAATCCCTTTGTCGTTATTGCAAAGTTTCTCGATTGAAGCGATGTATGGTTCATGAATCAATGATAAGCAGTATACGGTACAAATATCGTGAAAGTAAGGAGAAGCACTCTCTCGGAGTAAGGAAAACTACAAAAAAAAAGTAAGGAAAACTACATTTCAAATCTGGCCTCCAAAGCCAGTCGCCGACTGGGCATCCTCCGTCGTGCGAAGTCCTTCCTTGGCACACCTGAGCTCCTCACCACATACAAGGCTTTCATCCGCAGCTCAATGGAATACTGCTCTCCCCTCTGGGCTGGTGCTCCTGCCTCACACCAAGCTCGTCTTCACGCTGTTGAAACCAAAGCGTTCAGAATCATTGGAATCTCCCGCGATGACGCTATCTCCAAGGGCCTTTCACTTACTCACCGCAGGCAGGTTGGTGGTCTTTCCGTCTTCTACCGACTGCTCTCTGGCCTTGCCCCCCCCCCCCCCCAGCTCTCTCTGGGCTCTGTCCCCCAAATATTCCTACAGGTCGCACAAGATCTGCCTGCAACCCTCTTATGGTTAAACTGCCAAAATCAAGACTCTCTGCTCACCTTCACTCCTTCATTCCTCTTTTCTCCCGCCTCTGGAACAAACTCCCTCTCTCTCTTCAATCCCACTCCACCCTCCAGGTCTTTAAAACAGCTGTTCACCACCATCTCTTATCTTCCCCCATCCAAAACTTTGATCTTTTCTGACCCGCTAATTTCACCCCAAATCCACTTTTTTGAAATACCAACTTCTGTCCTGGAAGTCCTTGGTGTCCTTGTGTTTTATACTTGTCCCAGCCCCCCCCCCCCCTTCCCCTGCCTCCTCCCCCCAAGCCTTCTCCCTCCCACACATCTCCCTGCTCTCAAATGTTGTGTTTGTGTGCTTCCCCTTCTCTCCGCATCTTGTCTTCCGCTCCCTCTTTTTATATACAGACTTGGCATTTAATATGGAATTTTTTTTTTTCTTGACTTGGGTTTACTTTCTGAACTCAGTATATCAATCTGGTGAGTTTCTTTTACCCTTCGGTGATGTCTTTGTTGAAAGAACCATGTCACTGATTGTCTTTCGCAGCAAGAAGTCAATAACAGGATTATATCACAGGTGGCATGACAAAATGTAAGGACAGGTACATTTTACGATTGGCTTCACAATCGGGTATATAAGGGTTGTTGCGTTCTGTATTAGTGGAAAACAACTGCTGCACGTCTACAAAAGTTATTGCCGCTTCCTCAGGAGATGGTCCATCAACTTGACAATGCTGTTTGTCATGGAGTGGTGGCTTTACGAAATTCTGGCATGAAACAGCGTGTTATTGCTCGGCAGTATGGCATCACTCAAGGTCAGGTATCAAAGATCCTGAAACGAAATGCTCAGAGGGGTGTCCCTACTCCAATACCAAGGCCAGGACGTCCACACAGAACCACAAGGAGAGATGATCGCCAGCTGCACCGGTTAGTCTGCAATGGCTGTACCAAGTCAGCTAATCGGCTTAGGGCTGAGTGGCAGCAACTGACAAATGTGCCTGTATCCAGAAGGTTAGTCAACCATCGACTGGTTCAAGCAGGCTATCGTGCCAGGCGTCCCCTGAGAAAGCCACGCCTGACCAGACAACACAGCCAGCGCCGATTGCAGTGGGCCAGAGAGCACCGTCAATGGCAGCCAGGCCACTGGAATCACGTGACCTTCAGTGACGAGTCTAGATTTCTGGTCTATCGTCAAGATGGCCGCGTCCGAGTGCGCAGACAAGTGCATGAATCCCACAACGAAGATTGTATAGTGCCAAGAGTCCAAGCTGGAGGTGGTGGGGTGACCGTTTGGGCTGCTTTTCATGCAGGTGGCAAAACTGACCTGGTTGTTCTGAATGGAAACCTGAACCAGTTCAAGTACAGGGTCATTCTGGAAGAAACATTGCTTCCATTTGCTCGTGCAGCCTTTCGAGAAAACTTTGTCTTCCAAGATGACAATGCACGGCCTCATCGTGCTCGCATGATCCAACACTTTCTTGCTGACCGTGGTGTAGAGCATATGGAGTGGCCTGCCATGTCCCCGGATATGAATCCGAGAGAGAACTTGTGGGCAGAATTAACGCGTCAAATCGACAACTTGGACCAGCAGCCGACCTCTGTGCGTGAATTGCAGCAGGCTATTGCCACTGCATGGCAAGCGATTCCTGTCCAAACCTTGGCAAATCTCGTGAACAGCATTCCTCGACGTGTACGTGCTCTCCTGAATGCTCGTGTGGATTACACGAAGTACTGAACTGTAATTTTACTGTCCGTAATCCCAGTCATAATTTAGCTTATGTTTCTGTTGAAATTTTTTTTGGCTAATGTGAAAAATAAAGAGATACTTCTGGAAAACGTACAGAAGTTTAACACAGTACTGATCCTGATCAGGATGCATGGAGCAAGGCCACTGTAGCTGCAAGGTAAATTCAGTGCTAATAGTACAATAGGAAGTTGCTTTTAATAACGCAGGCATCAACCATAGACGGCTCCCCAGAGTCGACTTGATCTCCCAATGCAAGTATCGAAGAATCTTTCTTTGCTGTTTTGACCATGGTTCCATCTGTGCAACACAGGTACAATGGCACAGGAATAAGCGGGAAGGATAGCACGTGCTGGAGATCAATTTTCTGTTTCTGTGCCAAGGTGATGAGTCTTCCCAGTGAGTCGCGTGTGCATTTCAACTCAGCGACTTTATTTGTTGCCCATATGTTTTTGACACCGTCACATTCAAAATTGAAGATTTATTTCTCTTGATTGGTTGCTCAAAGCGGGCAGTATCCTGGTGGAATGAAAGGATGCACTCCTTCACAGCCACGCTGGACACTTTACCTGTCTGGATATTGTACAGCACACCTGTGAGTTTCTCTGAATGGATTGCATGAGTTTTCAATGGCACAGATTATCTTCTCCAAGTCACCGTTGTCTCTTCTCATCCTTGATGGGCGTAATTCAGCGGCACCAGCATCGACTGTACTCATGCCTGAGATTTCATTCAGGATGGTGACCATTGATGCTCTGAGAGATTTTGTCAGCATCCATCGCAGACGTGCATTGTAATTGTTTGTGGCTGCTGAAATTCCTGTTGATCTCGATGCAGCGTCAGCATTTCCTGTTCAAGTATGAGATCGATGGTGCATCTAGAAAAGTAATTTTGCTCCTCCTCACGGTGAAAGTTCCCTTCTCGAGGATAGCCCGAACACCAGAATGGGCGTTGTCCATATCCTGCAGATTTGCAACATATCTGGTCATCTATCGTGCATAGTTCACATGGCTGGTAATGGCGAACAGTCCATCGATCCTCGACAAAGCATGCACGCCCCGCTCAAGCTGCGTAAAAGGTGGAATGCAAGACCGTTTGATGCTGTTGAAATGTGCTGGGGACCCAGAGACAACCTTGCCTACCTGTTTGTGTCGAGAAAGGAGTGACCATCGTTGGAGTCTGCGCTGGAGCCAGGAACGGTTGCGCTAGGGGAATGGCGCAGCAACTGTTCGAGCACAAGGTAGAGTCATGATAGCGAACGAGCCAAGAGGTCCCTAGCGTGGGGAGATCGTTCCATTACTGACGTACACCTATTTATCTTGTTATCCCCACAATAATTCCTAATTTGCCGACTTCAACTCAGAAAGCATCGCATTTATAAAGAGTTGTTGGTGACTTGCCTGTTGACCCTTCCAGGCGAGGCTTTTCATACGCAGGTGACTTGCCTGTTGACCCTTGCATTTTTCCTCTAAGCATACATCGCTCACATTGTTTCACTTGCATTCACACCCTTCTGCTTTCCTTACCCCTCCCTTTTCATCATTTGTTTCCCATTTTGGGGATTGGCAAACGTTGGTATGATTCTGCTTGTGCCATGTCCTTTGTGTAGTTAATTAGGGTGAGATTGTAGAAGGGGAATAAGCGCTAAGGGTTAGAATATGTTCTGTGCCTTTTCTTGATTGTTTGCTGTGCCTGTATATACGTGCCTTTCATCATTGATTCCTGTGCCTTGTAAAATAAGTGCTTGTTCATTTGGTAAATGGTTTTCCATCCTGCCCTTTTCGTCTCATTCTCACTTTTGGGTCAACTTGGTGTACAAGATCAGATAGACGGGAAGTTCTGCCCTAGCGATTGGCTCTGCAATTATAGTCAGGTTCACTATGTTAACAAATATAATTTCGTTAAAAATTTTGGTAGATTAGCAAAACTATACATTTTGGAATATTCAGAGCATGAGGAATCCAAAAATTAAATGTTTACATTTGCGTAGACACCTTTGCGAAAATGACACTCAGGACAGTGATGAAGATAGTCAGGTTCACTATGTTAACAAATATAATTTCTTTCAAAATTTTGGGATTAGCAAACCTGTACATTTTTGGAATCTTCAGAGCATGGAGAATCTGAAAATCAATGTTGGCATTTGCACAGACACCTGCATGGCCGCCATTTTGGATTTTGAAAATGGCCGCCATAAAATACATATTTTGCGCGATCTCGGCTTCTCGTCAACCTAGAGACTTAATTAAATATGCTAATCCTATGTTTTCTGGGTCAAGGAATCCAATAAAGGCCTCAAAATAGTGCTCAGGATTATTGAAAAGCAACAAACAAAGGTAATTGAAAACCATTGTCTTTATATTTGTGATATTGAAGAGCCGGGGCTCTTGCTTGATACGGACGAAGTGACGGGCAAGACACAAACTCGTCCGAGAAGATGTTTATTGTAAAAACCAACTCGGGAACTCTGAAAAGCCCGTTTATCGGGCTGCATATATATCCCAACCCGAAAGCATAACCGAAACCGAAAGCCACGCCTCTCAGGCGAGGCGCGTTTCGGTGGTCACGTGACCGACAGGTGCAAAGGACCATAACCGCACGCGCGGCACGCTTCGGTGGTCACGTGACCGACAGGTGCAAAGGACCATAACCGCACGCGTGGCACGCTTTGGTGGTCACGTGACCGGCCACCCCGGCGCCGAGGCTGTCCGCCGGTGACATCACCGGCTGGAGCAAGGAGATTCTGCCGCTGGTCTCGCTTGGGGGACCCATGGGTCGCTACACACGCCCCCCCAGATGGACTTGATCCAGGAAGGTCAACCTGAGGGGGGTCCGGATGACCCGACCGAAACGACCCCTGGCCAGTCGCGGGAGGGGGGGGGGGGGGTCCGGTGTGGTGGCGGGTGGTCGGACGGGGGGTGCAGTGGACGGGGGGCGGCCGAGGGGCCGGGCAAGTCCTCGGGGGAGGCTGCCGAGGTTCCTCGCGGGCCTCCCGAGGTTGCAGTTCGCGGGTGCAGTGCCGAGAAGGCTCGAGCGGTGCACGCGAAAAGCGGGTGAGCCAACCGAGGGGCTGGTCAAGGCCTCGGGGGAGGCTGCCGAGGTTCCTCGCGGGCCTCCTGAGGATGCGGGGCTGGTCAAGGCCTCGGGGGATGCAGTGGACGGGGGGCGGCCGAGGGGCCGGGCAAGTCCTCGAGGGAGGCTGCCGAGGTTCCTCGCGGGCCTCCCGAGGTTGCAGTTCGCGGGTGCAGTGCCGAGAAGGCTCGAGCGGTGCACGCGAAAAGTGGGTGAGCCAACCGAATGGCTGGTCAAGGCCTCGGGGGAGGCTGCCGAGGTTCCTTGCGGGCCTCCCGAGGATGCAGGGTTGGAGAAGTAGTTGCGGTTGTAGTTGTAGGTGCGCGAGGGTGACGAAGCAGCCGTGCCTTCGGAGGGTCTTGGAATAGGTTCCCTCCTCCGGTCGTAGAGGAGGAGCCGAGCGTGGTGCGCGAACCTCATAGTCATGGCCGTCGTCATTACCGAAACTCCGGCATGTCGAAACCGCGGTCAAAACCGCCCGAAGCCGTGCGGGAGAAGCCGGCGTCACCAGCCGAGGTGGCTTCCCTGGCTAGGGCGTGCTTGCCGTGTCCGTTTGCAGCCCCCGCATCCGTGCGGGGGCAGTCGGGGTTGCGTGTTCAGATCACGTCGGGGTCACCAGTGAAGAGCCGGGGCTCTTGCTTGATACGGACGAAGTGACGGGCAAAACACAAACTCGTCCGAGAAGATGTTTATTGTAAAAACCAACTCGGGAACTCTGAAAAGCCCGTTTATCGGGCTGCATATATATCCCAACCCGAAAGCATAACCGAAACCGAAAGCCACGCCTCTCAGGCGAGGCGCGTTTCGGTGGTCACGTGACCGACAGGTGCAAAGGACCATAACCGCACGCGCGGCACGCTTTGGTGGTCATGTGACCGGCCACCCCGGCGCCGAGGCTGTCCACCGGTGACGTCACCGGCTGGAGCAAGGAGATTCTGCCGCTGGTCTCGCTTGGGGGACCCATGGGTCGCTACAATATAACTGTATTACATAATACATGATATTGCAAGTCCTTTGAAGTTATAGGTTGTTTTAGGAAGTTACAGGTAGTATCAGATTGAACTATAAGTCCTATACACAGGATCTACGAGGTCTATACCGTTCAGGAATATGCTTTTACAGATCTTCATCACTGTCCTGAGTGTCATTTTCGCAAAGGTGTCTACGCAAATGTAAACATTAATTTTTGGATTCCTCATGCTCTGAATATTCCAAAAATGTATAGTTTTGCTAATCTACCAAAATTTTGAACGAAAAAACATAGTGAACCTGACTATTAGCCAGTGAGTACTTAACGGTTCTGCTTGGCCGTAAATAATAAATAGACGAGTGCGCACTGAGGGTACGTGCCCCATTTGGCATCGTCAAACCACCAGAAAGGTAATGCGTTTGTCAAAGAGCGAGGACCCCTGCCAGGTTTGGCTTTGGTATCAGTCGGTGTCTGTAGCTGCTTGCCAACACGAAGGGACACGGACTTATTTGTGGCCTGTAGGGCTGGAGTTCGGGAGGAGTCCGAGAAGTCCCTCTCGTTGTAAACCCAGGAACCCGAGTCTATAACAATCTAAAGGCTATTTTTGTTTGTTCTTGAAGTGTAATCCCGGCTTGGGATCCTAGGATCCTCAGTTCGAATCCCGGTCGATCGCTTAATTAACGCCAGGGGGGTTGACTCAGCCTGTCATCCTTCCGAGGTCGGCAAATTGGGTACCGGTTAACTGGTAATTGGTTCCGAGTTGGTTCCCTGTGTGTCACAAGAGGCGACTAACAGGGTTGGCAGCAGGAAGGGCATCCGGCCATAAAACATTGCTTCAAAAAGGGGACCACAGTGCCTGAAAAAGGCCAACCCCTGCTCTGCGGGGGGAAATGGCCTCTAAAGGTGGTTCTTGTTGTGTAATTGTTTGTGTATAACTGTCCCTTTACTTATGTGTGTGATTCATAGGTGTTGGTTCTCCTCAATCTGGCAACTGATCAAGCAATGGAGGCTGAAGGAGTTGCACGTGAGGTTATCAATCGCATTCAGAAACTACGCAAGAAGGTGTGTGGCAATTCCATACGTTTTGGATTGTGTCAGTACTTGTTCAAAGAAACATACAAACACTTATGCACTTCTTTGGTTTGTGTTGGCCAGTGATATGTTTTGTTTAACCAGTGCTTCATATATGATCTTGGCTTTTGTTTATTCATAGTAAAGTTATGTATCCTTACTATAATTCACGGACCGGTTTGTGTTTGTTTGTTTGTCGCGCTACTACCTATTACAGCCTGGGCCCATTACATCCGGACGTCCTACATAGGATCAGCATGACCCCGATTAGTACATCGGGGTGTTTATAATCCTTGCCAGTGGTCTTGGGGAGGGGGCGGAGGGCAGGAAGATGCAAATTCTCTTTGTAAATGTGCACCGTGCAGCGCTGCCTTTAGGTGGGAGAGGGAGTTACAAGACCCCACCCTTTACAGTCCGTTTTTCAGAGCAGTGAGGTGTTTTGAACTGTAAGCAGTAGGCATGTTTTTGCTTCATGATCCCTGGTTACGTTATTTTTAGTGTTGTTATGAACCCGGTTTGTTCATGAACCCGGGTTAAGTTGCCACTCCGTCAATCAAGGATAGTAGAACAGAAGAAGAGAGGCTTGTCTACTACTGACACAAGTCTACTCCCATCAGTGGCCCAGAACAAGCTAATCCAAAACTAAGTGATGCCTTGAAGTCGCCCTCTTTTAAGAGTCTACTGCCAGACTTATTAATCAAGAGAGTGGGCAAAAAGTGAATACGGAGCCATTATCTCAAATCTTTTGTGAGCAATTGAGGCAGCTATCAGTTGCCTATACCCCACCCCAATAAAGGTATGTGTCAGAAGTGATTCATACTTGGACCGAGATTGCCCATAGGGCGGGTATTCTGCTAGTAGTGTTACCCCGTGTGCGCGAAGCACGGGGATAAGCAATTGATTCACTTTTTTGTCGATCTGTCTACAGATGTCTGTGTACAATCAAGGAACTAGTGACTTGAATTTGAATGTTTTATTTTGAACACTGTAGAACATGAATTGGAATACGAGCCTGCAGTTTAGTAGCACCTTGGCTCTGAATTTGGCAAATTGTATGGAATTTTGGCCTGATCGCACATGCGCAGAGAGGAGTAAGGTCAATGTTTTGCTCTGGAAAACTTACTATTTTTATTGATGTTATAAAGGACACACGCAACTGGCACGAATAACTAATGCGACGTGTTTGATAGGGTGGTGTGAAAAAATACAAAAATATGCTTCATTAACAGCGGTAAACTTCCCAAAAAAAAAATTGTACAGCTTTTATAACTTTAATTTAGATTTAATTATATATTTGAACACAATACAGCACAAATCACCATCTTGTCACTTCTAACAACCTACAGTTTTACAGTATTTGGACAAAATATTATGCCATTTTACGCCATCTCAACCAATCAAATTTTCCGCAAGTGTTCAGACAAAATGGTGGCCCGTAGGAAATATAGATCGTTCTCGGAAATGTAAAGCCAGAGTTTAAAAGACCCCCTCCCCATCTCCTTTTTCTCAAGACTGCACAAGGTAAGATGTTCCATGAAATCCCCAGTTTTTGAGAGAGTTTGTGCTTTTTAAGCTCACCTGGAACAAAGTTCATGGGAACCTATGTGATGGCACCTCATCGGTCAGTCGTTCGTTCGGTCAACACTTGCAACTTCTTCTCTGAAACCGCTGATGGGATTGCGACTAAATTTGGCACAAATTGTATTTGTTATGTTGTGACTAAAGTTTGTTCACAGGTTTAATGGGGTTTAAGGGGGTCAAAGTGGATCCACGTTTCACCCCACCCCCCCCCCCTCCCCCGCCCCCCCCCTCCCAGAATAGGAATTAGCTTTTTCCTCTGAAACTACACACAGTTTCGATGAAACTTCACCACAACCTTCATCACCCATGATGTACCAATGTTTGTTCAAGGCATTAGAAAAATTGTGGTCTGGGGAGGTATATGGGGTTGGGGGAGGGGTTGGGGGTTGCCCACCAAAATAGGATTTTTTTTGTTTAAAGTCTTATGATTATGTTTGTATGATTCTGCATGCTGCCCTGTCTTCTAGAAACCATTGATATTGGTTTAAAATACCATTAGTCAGTTCAGTATCCTGTTTATTCTACCAGGTGAGCACCAGGGGTATTGCCCCGATGTTTTTCTATTTAATATGCATCTGCTGATGAAGTCATGTTTATGTGAGTTGATATTTGTGTTTATGTTCATGTGAGTCATTTTTATGTGAGGCATTGTGTTTTCGGTTTGTCTGTCCATCTGTGCCTTCGTAATAGGTTTTTGTTACCGCAATAACTTAAGAACAGTTGATGGGATATAGGTCAAACTTCGTACAAGTATCCATAATGATATAAAGATAAACTGATTAGCTTTAGGCATCAAAAGGTCAGAGGTCATGTCCAGCAAAAATGTGACACTTGAGAACAGCAAAAGGGGTTTAAATCAAACTTGGTACAAGTATCCATAATGATGTAATAATGTGTTGGGAGGCATATAAATCGACGTCGCGACGTCAAAGAGTGTCGTTCTCGTTATTTATTTAACTTTTGACCTGTAAAATACCTTGAAAAGTAATGCAAGTATCGCTTTTGTAATATGCATACAAGCTTAATTACAAGTACTGTCGGACCCTGACATTCGCACGGGATACGTTCTTGATAAATGACACAAGTGTCAAATCCGCAAATGTCGGGATATTGTTTCAATGGGAAAATGGGGGATAGGCTCCTTGCGGTTCATGATTCATAAGGAGAAAATCAAAATCCTGTGGAAAACCGTGAATATGTCCACGAAAAACCATAAATCTGCAAAGCACAGGGCCGTGAATGTCGAAGCAGGTCAGAAAAACCACGAATGTCTAATCGCAGTGGATGGTTTATGCGCACGTACAGCTGCCTTTTTGCGTGACACGTGGAAGATGCTTTTAGAAGTGTCGTGTGTGGCTGGTGAGACGTTTTCCTTTTTTGCACCTGTGAAAAACCGCGAATACGCAAAGCATAGGGCCACGGATGTAGAAGCGAGTTACAGTTTATCAACCCGCGAATATGCGGGATCCGCGAATGTTGGACCGTGAATATTGAAATCCGACAGCACAGTATAAGCAAAACTTTAGGTTCAACTTTTTAAGCATCCAGTTTCTTGAGAGGATACTGGTTTTATTACTCCCTTTCTCAAACTTCTTTCCACAGAGACTTCAACAGGAAGATAAACTGCATCAACAAACCGTAGAACATTTACCACATGAATGTCCATAGTCATCCGGGGTGGTAGAACACAAATTTAGAATTTATTTTCGGGTTATTCTACCTTTAGATTTTTCTTAACCCAAGTCGACCACCCCCATCCCCTTCTTCTAGGCTGAGCTTCTCCCGACTGATGAAATAAAAGTCTACTTCGAGGCTCGTCCAATTTATGGATACCTACACTCAATTATACAAGAACATGAAGCTTTGATCACCAGTGCGATAAAGGCGCCACTGCAACGCTACCCACCACCGGAAATTGCAACCATCCATGACACAGCTAAGGCATGTGACTAAATGCTTGTGTTTTAATTCTGATGAGGAAGAGTTGGAAAACGAATCCGATATTTTGCAACTCAGAGCCCTTAGGTGCTGATACCCTCACCAGATTCTAAATTCTCTCTCATTCAGTATGAAGTTTATCATCTCGCATCATCACACTCCTTGATCTGTCACGGATGTCGTTACCACAAAGCACTCTGTTGATAAACTTGCAGTAGGTGATCAGATCGGGTTTCGGAAACAAGTGTTTAACAGGCTTGTGATGGGTGACAGGTGAAGGACAGTGACCTTCTCTTGACCATTGTCCAGAAAATGAGCCCTGCAAAACCTGTCTTGCTGGGTCCAGTCTGCGCTTACCTCAATCTGCATCTTGTCGCTGACACAAGGCAGCAGCGTGCGTAAGGCTGGCGTGTGCTTTGTTTTCCAATGTCTAGACTGCACAGTCTATTGTGTAATGTGTCGGTGGTTTATTTATTTATTTATTTATTTTAAATGTCTTGTAATTTTTACATGTTTATACCAAACCAGGCATCATAAATTGAAATTACATGATGAGTATGAGTAATGAGAAAAATTAAATTTTGTCCCTCATTTCTATTTCAGAGGCTGTGGCTCTGTTGGAAAATCCCTCCCAAGACCCTGTTATGGATTTGGCGGGTCTAACCCACCTTGCTTGCTGTCTCTTCGGCGTCGACTCCTGCCGTCTGTTTTCACAAGGATCAGGTAAGAATATCTGTGACCTGTCTTCTTTATGGAGATGCTTCTTCACCTACTCTTTCCTGTACAGCTGCATTGCTAGAGCGCGGTGTACACCATTGGACTTGTACTTTGGCCGCATTTCCACCTCTTGCTTCCCTTCACTTTTCGACAAGTTGTTTAAGTTTCGCCTCAATTATGATATTATTGGACCCCATTCGTTTGTACTCATTCCACCATTTTACCAAAAGTACACATGAATATTCAAATCCTTCAGGCACCCCATCCTCGAGCATGGTTAATTACTCTCTGGTGTCAAAATCCAGGAATGCCTCCATTGTTTGCACGCATGCTTGTACATGGGTGTGTGGGTGGTTCGTGTGCAGCCACCCGGCTGCTGGTTGCATCATTTTCTGTGGGCATGTCTGCCGCTGATGCAATGCCTCTCTATAACCAGTTATCTGGTACTCATTTTGCCGACCTCGGAAGGATGACAGGCTGAGTCAACCCCACATGGCGTTAATTCAATGGGATTTGAACTGAGGACCTTAGGATCCCAAGCCCGCTGCCCTAACCATTCGGCCAACACCAGGTGATTACATGGGTGTGTGATCTGTGTCGATGATATAAATTGATTTGAGCTGTTAACCTCTTGTACTGTTCCTGTTCTGCTACAGAGCTGACTGCTGATGTTGACCTGCGTAAGCTTCAAGGGGGTTGTGTCTTGGTGACTGAAGGGAGGCTGCCAAAGGCTGACGTGTTAGTCTCGTCTCGTGGTGTTCCATGCTGCCCATACATCAACGTTGAGCTGCTAACTGCATGTCCTGCTGGTACGTAGTAAGTCTGGATATCGTCACTCTTCTTATGATATGGAGGTTTGAAAGCTTAATTTAAGATTGATGTATGACTGTCATCCCAAAGGGTTTGAATCTGTTTACAGGAGCAAGGCTCATGGAAGAGCAAGGTGGAGCTGACAGTGGGACAAACACCAAGGGAATTAACAGAGGAACAGGAAAAGGTGGGAAGTGAAAGACGAGACACAGAAAGCAAGTAAGATTGCTGGGTTAGGAGAAGTTAATGGGGGCAATAAAGATAATGGGACAGAATTGGAGATGACAGGAGATGGTGGTGTACTGCTTGCTTGAAGTTCTGGAGGGAAGAGTAAAATGGAACAGCCTCTGGAAGGTGGTTCCACAGATGGGAGATGCGAGGAACAAGTCAAGTGAATCCACTTGGATTCCGCCCAGGTTGGCACATGGAAATTATGATGTAGCATAATTATCATCTCGGGTCAAGATTTGAAATTATGCCATGGTTTTTGTAAAATTGCTACTAGTATTCACATTATGTACTTTCACCAAAACATACATCATCATAGAAACATACATAGAATTTGGGTCCTCTGGGTCATTTGGGTCCTCTGGGTCATTTGGGTCCTCTGGGTCATTTGGGTCCTCTGGGTCATTTGGGTCCTCTGGGTCATTTGAGTCCTCTGGGTCATTTGGGTCCTCTGGGTCATTTGGGTCATTTGGGTCCTCTGGGTCATTTGGGTCCTCTGGGTCATTTGGGTCCTCTGGGTCATTTGGGTCCTCTGGGTCATTTGGGTCATTTGGGTCCTCTGGGTCCTCTGGGTCATTTGGGTCCTCTGGGTCCTCTGGGTCATTTGGGTCCTCTGGGTCATCTGGGTCCTCTGGGTCCTCTGGGTCATTTGGGTCCTCTGGGTCATTTGGGTCCTCTGGGTCCTCTGGGTCATTTGGGTCCTCTGGGTCATTTGGGTCCTCTGGGTCATTTGGGTCATTTGGGTCCTCTGGGTCATTTGGGTCCTCTGGGTCATTTGGGTCCTCTGGGTCCTCTGGGTCATTTGGGTCCTCTGGGTCATTTGGGTCATTTGGGTCCTCTGGGTCCTCTGGGTCATTTGGGTCATTTGGGTCATTTGGGTCCTCTGGGTCCTCTGGGTCCTCTGGGTCATTTGGGTCCTCTGGGTCATTTGGGTCCTCTGGGTCATTTGGGTCCTCTGGGTCATTTGGGTCCTCTGGGTCATTTTGGTCCTCTGGGTCATTTGGGTCCTCTGGGTCATTTGGGTCCTCTGGGTCATTTGGGTCCTCTGGGTCATTTGGGTCATTTGGGTCCTCTGGGTCATTTGGGTCCTCTGGGTCATTTGGGTCCTCTGGGTCATTTGGGTCCTCTGGGTCATTTGGGTCATTTGGGTCCTCTGGGTCATTTGGGTCCTCTGGGTCATTTGGGTCCTCTGGGTCATTTGGGTCCTCTGGGTCATTTGGGTCCTCTGGGTCATTTGGGTCCTTTGGGTCCTCTGGGTCATTTGGGTCCTCTGGGTCATTTGAGTCATTTGGGTCCTCTGGGTCATTTGGGTCCTCTGGGTCATTTGGGTCCTCTGGGTCATTTGGGTCCTCTGGGTCATTTGGGTCCTCTGGGTCATTTGGGTCCTCTGGGTCATTTGGGTCCTCTGGGTCATTTGGGTCCTCTGGGTCATTTGGGTCCTCTGGGTCATTTGGGTCCTCTGGGTCATTTGGGTCCTCTGGGTCATTTGGGTCCTCTGGGTCATTTGGGTCCTCTGGGTCATTTGGGTCCTCTGGGTCATTTGGGTCCTCTGGGTCATTTGGGTCCTATATTCCTATCCTATAACATATATATCTCCTATAACCTATCCTATAAATATAGATTTGATGACGTCATGTTTACACATCTGAGCGACAGAAATGAGCGACAGAAATGAGCGACAGAAATGGGTGACAGAAACGAGCTTCACTTTTGAGCGCCCGAAATTCCCAGGCAAACGCTATAACGCACCAGGTTTACAACCTGTGCGTTAATAAATGAGCTGTGGTGTGCAGTAAGCCTGGCTTTTGGAAATTGAACTTGGAGAAGAATGCATGTGAAAGGGTCTGTCCAGCTTTCTCAAAAATGTGACAAACAACTTTGATAGACAAAAGGAATATTTATTCGTACGCACGGAGACAAAATGCTTGTCTGCAGGGACAAACAGTTCTCTGACTTCTATTTTGTCGGAATTGTAATTTATACTTGAAGTGTCTATGAGAAAGGAAGGCAAAAGCAAAGACTGGAGCATGAGATCAGAGCACAGGAATGTGCATATGAGGACCCTTGGCTTAATATTTTACACAAGGTCAAGCCACAGATAAAATATGTTTTTGCCAACTCAAACGCAGAGACACAGTTCTGCTCGACAACTGTGAGATGACTTTATGCCAATGGTGCACAAACAATCATATTTCCCTTAGCTTCACGTGACTACCCCACGTGATGCAAATACCCAGCATACTTCTCGACCATTGGTGCCACTGATTGGTCCAGAGATGACAATTATTCATTTTTACCCTGACACATGCGTCCTTGACTAAATTGAGAGGGTGGAGGACTCGGACAGCAGGAGGAGCAATGTCGGAGAATAGACTGACGAAAACGGATACCGCCAACCTGCCTGTGATGCGAGAGCAACAAACCTCATCATGGGAGATTCCAATAATTTGAGAGCTTCAGATTCCACATAATCAAGGAGAAACAGATGAGATGCTGGGTTGCCAGTCCAGAGCAGAGAGCAGTACTCTATTGAGCTGTAGACAAAGGTCCTCTCTTCCCACCTTCAGCTTCCACCCTCTAAGCCCTAAGGAAAGACTTGGATTGATGGAGGATGCGTAGTCTGCGGTTGGCATTAAAGGCAAGCTTTGCTATGTTGTCGACTCGAGAAAGATCATGGCTGATGTTGAGGCCCAGAAGTTCAAGAGACTGAACCTCTTTCAGTGGATGACCAAGGAAATAGATAGGGGCATTCATTTGGGACATGTTCCTTGTCAAACCAGTGTCAATTCATTTCCAGATGAGCAGAGAGAGACACACACACACAGCTGCTTTCTTGCCTAGCAGAGAAATGGCATACTGTACGACACAATGTGGATTGTCTGCAAAATGAAAGAGAGGGTTTTTCCAGAGCATCAAAGAGGTCAATAACATTGATGGGAATCAAGATTTGGCCCAAAACAATGCCTTGGAGAACTCCAGCCTCCATTGGGAGTGGGGGGATAGTGTTTTATTGATGGCAACGCATTGATTGTGTGAGAGGAGAAAGTCAGAAATCCAGGAATGAAGGCGGCCTTCTGTGACACACACAGAGGGATTCACAAGCAAAGCAGGACTGTCCAATACCTGAGCTACTTCCAGGGAGATGGTCCGAATCTCTTTGAGATTGAGATCCTCCAACCACTGCTGAGACAGGAAACATTCCACCTTATCTCAGGCAGAGTCTCCCATGATGCCATTTGACGTACAATCACGTGAAAAAGTAAGTACACCCCATGTAAAGTTTTGACTTTTTCAACATATTTCAACATACAGCTATTTGATCTTCATTTCAACAATATTGATAGATAAAGGTGATATAATATAACAAATATCATGAAACATTTACATTTTGTAGTCTCCCGGTGTGTACCCTGGTTTAGAATAGGTACACCGTATCCCTGCATGTCGAAAGAGGCGACTAAGAGGGTTGGCGTCAGGAAGGGCATCCGGCCATGAAAACATTGCCTCAAAAAGAGAACCATGACAATTACAACTACATATGAGCAGGGTACAGCCCGAAGTGGAGATCGGTTTCTGAGGTTTGGGACATGGAATGTAGGGACAATGACAGGGAGATCAGGAGAAGTGGTGGAAGTATTGATCAGAAGAAGAGTGGACATAGCAAGAGACGAGATGGAAGGGAAGTGGTGTGAGAATGGTGAAGGGTAGGCAGGGACAGAAATACAAGTTTATGTGGCAAGGGTGCCTGGAGGGCGTGAATGGTGTTGGTGTCCTGTTTTCTAAGGAGTTTGTAGACAGTGTGGTGAGTGTGACTAGAGTGAGTGATAGGTTGATGATGGTGAAAATGATGATTGGAAAGCTCTTGGTGAACGTCATCTCGGGATATGCTCCACAGGTTGGTCGGAGCGATGAAGAGAAAGACAAGTTCTGGTGTGCGATAGAGAAGCTGATGGAAAACGTGAAAGATGAGGAGGTTGTGACAGGAAGAGACCTAAATGGACATGTGGGAAGGAGTATGGGTGGTTTTGAGGGAGTTCATGGGGGTTACGGATATGGTGTGAGAAATGGAGAAGGTGAAAGGATTTTGGAGTTTGCTGATGGAGCTGATTTGTTGATTTGTAATACTCAGTTCCAGAAAGAGGATAATAAGCTTGTTACATACACGTCAGGTGGGTCGACGACAACCGTTGACTACCTGATGGTGCGTAGGTGAGATAAGGGGCACCTCCGGGACACAAAGGTGATCCCGGGGGAGGAGGCTGTTTCACAGCACCACTTGGTTGTCTGCGACATAAGGGTGGAAGGTGCGAGGAGAGCTTGGCGGGTGAAGTACCAACCGAGAATGAAGGTGTGGAGGTTGAAAGAGGTGACAGCAAGGGAGGCATGAAAAGAGAGGCTGAGTTGGGTCGAGGATGATGTGGTTGAGCTTGAAAGTGGTTGGATGTCAATGAATAGTCTATCATGTCAATGTCAAAGGATGTCAATAGAAAGATAGTCTATCTTTCATTGTTGATTGGAGCTGATTTGCTCCAAATCTACAAGGCTTTCATCCACAGCTCTATGGAATACTGCTCTCCCCTCTGGTCTGGTGCTCCTGCCTCACACCTAGCTCGTCTTCACGCTGTTGAAACCAAAGCTTTCAGAATCATTGGAATCTCCCGCGATGAAGCCAACTCCAAGGGCCTTTCACTCACTCACCGCAGGCAGGTTGGTGGTCTTTCCGTCTTCTACCGACTCCTCTCTGGCCTTGCCCCCCGAGCCCTCTCCGGGCTCTGTCCCCCAAATATTCCTACAGGTCGCACAAGATCTGCCTGCAACCCTCTTATGGTTAAACTGCCAAAATCAAGACTTTCTGCTCACCTTCACTCCTTCATTCCTCTTTTCTCCCACCTCTGGAACAAACTCCCTCACTCTCTTCAATCCCACTCCACCCTGCAGGTCTTTAAAACAGCTGTTCACCACCATCTCTTATCCTCCCCCATCCAAAACCTTGATCTTTTCTACCCCCGCTAATTTCGGTCCCCTTGTGTTTTATACCTCCCCCCCCACCCCTTTCCCACGCCTCCTCCCCCCAAGCCCTCTCCCTCCCACACTTCTCCCTGCTCTCAAATGTTGTGGTTGTGTGCTTCCCCTTCTCTCCCCATCTTGTCTTCCACTCCCTCTTTTTGTATATTTTGTTTGTCTGGTTGATTTGTTTGTGAAATAAATGTTAGCTCTTTCACGAGCCTCGATTCAGTATATTAAAAAAAAAAAAAAAAAAAAAAAATCTGTTGGGAGCCGTTGGTGAGGTATGTGGATGGATGGTATCCAAATTTTGACCAAATTTTTAGATGTTCTTAAAAATTTGGTTCTAGTCCAAATCCCATTCCTCGACACCAATTGTTACGGATCTCAGAGACGGCACTCCCCTTAGCAAGGGGGGGTTAATTCCCTTGGCCTGTTGAGCCGGCCGTCTCTGGTCCTGGTACTTGTAACGCTCTTTTGCGGGGTGGGATTGATCAGGGTTATTGGTCCAGGTGTTATCTGGAATACCTTTATCAATCCCTCCGCAAAACAGGGAGACAAGTACCGCTCAAACCACGGACAAGATGGTATTTGCCGAGCGGTTTAGCAATCCGCGGTGCGAGCCGTTATCAATTGACTAAACCGGATTCCGAACGTTGGCCAAATCGTGCCACAGGTATTCAATCAGGAAAAGACTAAAGCGATCGGGGAAGAATGAAACCAAAAGTAAGAAATAACAGGTATTTATTAATTATTTACAACAAACCAAAGGAAGAGAAACGAAAGTAATATGCAGGACGAAGAAGAAGAAGATACACAGGGCAGCCTTAAACAGTCTTATTTTAAACCCCAGACAACAAAAAGGACAGACAACAGACTTACACGACAAAGGGAATTGCAGGCAGAAATGGCTGGAAGCAGGTTCGGAGGAAAAGCTCAGCAAGGAGGGCCGCTTCAAATCCACGCTCCGGGTATGTATGTGTACATACATACACATACATACAGATACAGACTTGGCATTTAATATGGAATATTTTTTTTGTGGGGGTGAACTTACTTTTCAAGATGACTTAGAACCAAAAGTTCATTGGAATTATGTTGAAATTATCCTAGATTTTGTTAATGTGACCTTTAAAAGAAACAAAAACCACATTTGACATTTCGAAGCAAATAAATTGATCCTTGAAAGTGATGTAAACTGATATCGAACTCAATTCACGGACAGTACTGTGTTAAACTTCTGTACGTTTTCCAGAAGTATCTCTTTATTTTGCACATTAGCCAAAAAAAATTTCAACAAAAACAAAAGCTAAATTATGACTGGGATTACGGACAGTAAAATTACAGTTCAGTACTTCGTGTAACCCCCACGAGCATTCAGGAGAGCACGTGCATGTCGAGGCATGCTGTTCACGAGATTTGCCAAGGTTTGGACAGGAATCGCTTGCCATGCAGTGACAATAGTCTGCTGCAATTCACGTACAGAGGTGGGCTGCTGGTCCAAGTTGTCGATTTGACGCGTTAATTCTGCCCACAAGTTCTCTATCGGATTCATATCCGGGGACATGGCAGGCCACTCCATATGCTCTACACCACAGTCAGCAAGAAAGTGTTGGATCATGCGAGCACGATGAGGCCGTGCATTGTCATCTTGGAAGACAAAGTTTCCTCGAAAGGCTGCACGAGCAAATGGAAGCAATGTTTCTTCCAGAATGACCCTGTACTTGAACTGGTTCAGGTTTTCATTCAGAACAACCAGGTCAGTTTTGCCCCCTGCATGAAAAGCAGCCCAAACTGTCACCCAACCACCTCCAGCTTGGACTCTTGGCACGATACAATCTTCGTTGTGGGCTTCATGCACTTGTCTGCGCACTCGGACGCGGCCATCTTGACGATAGACCAGAAATCTAGACTCGTCACTGAAGGTCACGTGATTCCAGTGTACTGGCTGCCATTGACGGTGCTCTCTGGCCCACTGCAATCGGCGCTGGCTGTGTTGTCTGGTCAGGCGTGGCTTTCTCAGGGGACGCCTGGCACGATAGCCTGCTTGAACCAGTCGTTGGTTGACTAGCCTTCTGGATACAGGCACATTTGTCAGTTGCTGCCACTCAGCCCTAAGCCGATTAGCTGACTTGGTACGGCCATTGCAGACTAACCGGTGCAGCTGGCGATCATCTCTCCTTGTGGTTCTGCGTGGACGTCCTGGCCTCGGTATTGGAGTAGGGACACCCCTCTGAGCATTTCGTTTCAGGATCTTTGACACCTGACCTTGAGTGATGCCATACTGCCGAGCAATAGCATGCTGTTTCATGCCAGAATTTCGTAAAGCCACCACTCCACGACAAACAGCATTGTCAAGTTGACGGACCATCTCCAGAGGAAGCGGCAATAACTTTTGTAGATGTGCAGCAGTTGTTTTCCACTAATACAGAACGCAACAACCCTTATATACCCGATTGTGAAGCCAATCGTCAAATGTACCTGTCCTTACATTTTGTCACGCCACCTGTGATATAATCCTGTTATTGACTTCTTGCTGCGAAAGACAATCAGTGACATGGTTCTTTCAACAAAGACATCACCGAAGGGTAAAATAAACTCACCAGATTGATATACTGAGTTCAGAAAGTAAACCCGTCAAGAAAAACAAAAATTCCATATTAAATGCCAAGTCTGTATATATATATATATATATATATATATGAGAATTGTAATGAAATTGTTGTAATAACACCCTCCTTCCTCCATTTGTGGTGTATAAAGGTCAAAGGTGGTTCCCGTAGTTATTCCATATACAATCACATAGCCAATCATAGATTTCCTTTGTTCAGTAGTTATCTCCTTATTATGTGTATTAGGTTAAGGTTCTGTCTTCCCACTAGTTAACACTGCATTGCACCAAATTGGAACAAGGTAGAATCCCTTTTCAAATTCCCCAAAGCCTCCACTTCCAAACGCAATCCCCTTTTGTCATCGATTGCCAACTGCATTGGGCGGTTTTCCGTGTGCGGTTTTCTGCATTCGCCGCTGCTGCTTTGTGGTTTTCGCCGCAAAACACCATCATTGAACACGCGGTCAGATCGGAGAAGAAGGGGGAGGAGCGGCCGAATCCAGGGCGTTGGCCGCCGATCGTCATCAAAGGTGGAGCGAAAGAGCCCGTGCCAGCCAACCGGCACTGCAGTGAGCGACCCGGTAGGCGTGCCCTGGGAGCCCGCGGATTGATCTCGAGGCACGCTATAAAAGCGCGCGCGGAAGCCTTTAAGGGAGAGTGGGAGAGAGTCGGAGAGAGAGCATCCAGGCGGTCAAGTGCTGCGGTGAAGAGAGAGAGAGAGAGAGATGCGGCAGATGAGGCCAGAGGCAGTACCATGCAGCTTTGACTCCACCAGGCAGCTTTGACTCCACCAGCGGAGCTCGAACAACAGCAACAGCTTGAACCGGCGGAGCTCGTACCGCGGCAGCTCACACGACCGCAGCTTGGGCGTTGACGGCGGTGCCGACCGTGGCCGCGGAGGAACGGAGCTGCCGCTCCTGGCCCGACCATGACCCAGTTCCCGTGGACCTTCCTCTCCCTCCAGCTAGCCACCTCCAGCATTCGTTCCTGCCATCATCCCCCGTGTAAGTGTGCTCGTAGTCTGTCTTTGTCTTGTCCTTGGGGTTAAGTAAGACTGTAATAGGTAAGCTAATTTGCACTGTGTCTTCTTCTTCTGTATTTTATTTTATTATCCTTCCTTCTTCCTTGGTTTCTTTGATTGTGTAAATAGAGTAATAAATTATATTTGTTCTTCCTACTTTTGTCTTCCTCTTCTTCACATCCGTTCGTCTTTGTCTTTTCCCCATTGAAAACCTGTGGCACGATTTGGCCAACGTTCAAGGATCGGGTCTAGTCCTTGTTAATAGTTCGTGCCGCGGTTGCTAAAACCGCTCGGCAATTAACATCTGTCCGCGGTACGAACGGGGCTGTGCACCTACCTTTCCGGAGGTAGCTGGGCAGCGTCAGGGACCCCGTCGGTCAGTCAGAGACGAGGGGATTAATCCCCCCTCGGTAAGGGGAACGGAGGCCGACGTTGGGGCCGTAACAATTGGTGTCAGGAGTGTCGGATTCGGACCTGAAGCGCTTCGCGCGCTCAAATTATGAGTGGCCCAAAATTTTGTTTTATAAAATCCTAAATTAAAAAATCGTGCCATGGATGGTCAAGGCGACGGGATGCCGGTGGGGGAATTAGAAGAGGGGTTAGGGGTAACCCAGGAACAGAGGGAGGAAATGGAGGAGGAGAGAAATGAGGATGTGGTTGAGGGGGCTTCAGGTACACAAGATGGTGCCCTCGCGCATGAGGGTTCAGGCACACAAAAAGGCGCCTCGCACGAGAGCGCGGTAGCCGAGCCCGAGATGCCAGGGTACATGCGAGCCTTCATGGCGCAATTCATGAAGGAAATAAGGGAAGTACAAAACGAAACCCGGGAAACGAAAGAAATAACTGAGGGAATGGCGAGGGACAGAGCCGCATACGAGGTAAGGGAGGCTGAGAAGGAGGTTAACCGCAGGTTGAGCGAAAAGGTCCCAAGGGTGCACGACGAGGTAAAGCGGGTCGAGGAGCACTGGTTGGGCGAAGTGGAGAAAAGCACGGGTAAAATGACGGGTATAGAGATCGCGACCCGGGGTATGGGGAAGCCGGCGACCGCTGAGGTACAAGTGGGAATTTTAATAAAGCCAGCGGTCGTTGAGGTGAATAAAGAAAGAGCAATAGTTATGGTTGAAATTGAAAAGACGACGGAGGTAGCCCGGGAATTGAAGGGAGAGATGGATATTGCTCAAAGTCTGAATACACATCCTGATGCCGTACTTGCTAATCCTTATAAAGATTTGCAGGTGCGCATGGAGAAAAGGATCCCCCAGGTGAGTCGTGCTGTATGTTGTGCGGGTAGATTTTGTAGAAAAGTGTTCGGTGCGAAGAGAATTATCGCGCGATTGGGGTCAATATAGCACCCGGGCGTTGGTGAAGGGTCCCCTGTGAGTGGAAATGGCACGCTTGTGAAAAAAAAGTGTGCGACGGCGAGTGGGTGTGTTATAAAGTGTGGGAGTGAAACCGAGTGCGAGCGGGAATGCACGTCGGGGTGTACGGAGGGTGACGCAGAGAGTGAGAGCGATACGGAGCGTACGTGCGAGGGTGAGAGTAACCCGGAGATTGAGTTGGTGGAGGAGCGGGTGCGAGGAAGCACGTTTGGGATGAACGGAGAGGTTGTGCGAGAAAGCACACCTGAGTTGGTTGTGGCGCGGGTGTGGGAGAGCACATCGGAGCGCGTTAGTGGGTGGATGCAAGAGTGCACGCCCATGGTGAGTGTTATGGAGGACGTAACGGAGGAGAGGTGTGGAACGAAGTGTGCGAACGGTGAGTGTGCGCAAGAGGGGTGCGCGAGAGGTGTGGTGTGTAACAGGGAGTGCGGTGGTGGAATGGACGGAGTGTGTGGGATGCACTGGAGGCGCCGAGACGCTGGGTTTTGTGAGTGTCAAAAGGGTCGCGTGTGCGTGTGGGCATGCGAGTGAAGCAACGATGTTGAACGGGGTAGCGTTTAGAGTGACGGATAGCCGACGCGGGTGCTCGGTGTGCGGTGCGCTTTGTTGGATGCTAGGCCCCGCACGGTCGAGTCCGGGCCTTGTCGGGCAAGGTGACCGGTCCGGTTCAAGGGCAAGTAGGAGGAAGCGGAACGGTGCCCCTTGGCGGGGGCGGGGTTCTGACCGGGTGAGATTGAGCCATCGGGCCGGCGACCGCGAGGTGCCGCGCCGAGATGGTGCGCGGAATCTCGGTCCGACGAAGCCTCCTCCCCAGAATCGTGAATGCCGGACGGACTCAACCTGCAGGCGACCAAACCACCCGAATTCATTGCTCGGCTGTGCGAAGCCGGGCTTTGAAAATGTAACGACGCACCGAGGCTCAAGTTTAATGGACGGTGATGATGATAGTGTTTTGATCCGAAATTGGGGGAGTAGTGAATAGGATTTGCAGGAATCTGAGAGAAAAATTTATCGTGGAAGATGCCCGATGTGCAAGGATGGCCAATCCACCATCCCTCGCACAGCGGGGGGCAAAGGAGCAATAGCTATGGGGTTTATGGCAGTGAAAACTAGCCTGGGAGGGTTAGGATAAAATGATAGGGATCTAGAGAAGATGACCATAGGTAACTGTAAGTTTAAGTAGCAACAGTGGACAGGTAGTGGGGACATAGAGAGGGTAGTTGGATGATAACGACGTGGTATGTGCTTAGTTTAGAGGGAAGACGGGGAGCACCAAGTTAGCGGGAAACCAGGTAGAGCAGATGATGCCGTGTGAGTGTTGGAGGTGTATTCAGAAGTGTATTGTGAAAAGTGTATGAGGAACAATTGTGATTGTGCGTTGTATTGCATTGAATGAATGGTCCTGGAGAGAGGAGGGTGCATGTGGCACCAGGTAAGATTGCACAGGTGTGCAACTGAACAGGTGTGTGGAGTAGTGTATGACTGAGTAGTGGTGATTGTGTGTTGTGTTGACCAAATGGTCCATGGAGTGAGGAGGGTGCAGGAAGCACCAGTAGGAGTGATTGCACAGGTGTGCAACTACAGGTGAATGGAGAATGGTTGTGTGGAATACATGGAGTATGGAATATATGGAGTATGGAATGGATGGTCGTGGAGTGAGTATGGTGGAAACTGTGGAGTGGAGTGGATGGTGCGAAGGTGTGAATGGGGGAAGAGTGGACCCCCATCACGAATACCTGGGGAGGGTAGTTTAAGTGTTAGGTAGAGGGTACAGGTAAATTGTGGTTGGATATTGGCATCTGTGGTGCGTGTGGAAGAATGGTGTTTGGATGGGTACATTAGTGACGTGGAAATGGCTGGGCGTGTGGCCTGTTAGTGTGTGTAGTTGAATGGGCACTCCACCACTGTGAGCATGTCGGCCAGGTGAGGCTACAGGTGGGCTCTGGGAGCCGGTAGAGTTGTGGATGGCACCCGAGGATCCGGAGGACGGACCCGGGTAGCCCAGTGCCAGAGAGGGCACCGAGTGGGGAGAGCGCCAGAGGGCCTTCCCCAGTAGATAGGTTAGGATAAGGAGCAGTTAAGCTCGGAGGCAACTGCAGTGGTGGAGGTGTGCAGGTGGGTAGACCTGCTGGGAGAGCCACACGACCCAGTCCGGAAATTGTGCAAGGGCACAGGGAGTTGAATCGGGGGAGTGAGACCCCAAATTGATGAAGCACCACAGTTTGGTCAATGGGAATTTGGTTCTTAAAACCGCATAGAGTAAGATGGCCAATGGTTTGGCAGGGAAAGACCCCGGGTAGTGTAAAGTGTATTAAAGTCATTTAGAGGATAGTTAGGATTAAGAATCTCCTCGCACCATCTACATCCACTCACCTGGGGTGACGCTACTCTACACCATGCCATGTTTTTATTATTTTTTGTGCAAATGTTTGGATTGTGAGACGCATCATGACGTGGGTGTGACATTGTGCTTTGTTGTTCCATCTCTCCCTCCTTATAAGAATTGATGATGAATTGGTGATGGCAAATTTTGGTTAGAGGGATTGTGGGGACGAATTTGGTATAGGGGAGATATGGGGAGACGAGACAGTAGTGACGAATTTGTAAATGTGTAGATTTTTGTACATATGGGGTAAGGGCAAGGGTAGAGTAGGTAACAGGGGGGGTGACGTACGGTAGGGACGAGCTTTCTCACTTCGCTCTCCGTACGCACCTCGTCTTGCATTGCCTTGTTTGATGTGTACCCTTGTGACCTTACCCCTCGCTCACCTGTCTTCTCCCCCCCTTGTCTCCCACCTGAGGACTGTGCGCCGAGGGGAGCGTGCGGGAGTCCGCCATTGTGTGCCCAAAACTCCCGCAACCAGCTGTCTGCATCGATGCACCACTTATGGACCACATGTCTGTGGCTGAGCACCACTTATGGACCCCACGGGTGGGGGCATGGCCCCTCTGCTGGAACCGGCCATGATGGCCCGGGATCTTGCTGGCGGACCTTGGTCACAGGGCACCTATGCCACACAGGTGAACCACCCCTAGTCGGCCCTGTGGGCCATAAATAAAAAATGGACACGGTTGTGCATGTCATTTTATTATGTCCAAATAGGCCGCCAGCAAAGAAGAAAGACAACATCTGGAAGAACGACAATGGCCAGCAGAGGGAGCCGAAGAGGAAGACCGGCACTAGGGGTTTGTTGTGTTTCTTTTATTGAACTGTGGTGACTGTGCACTGATTGGTGCGTGATGGTGCTTTGGTGCGTTTATGGTGCTTTCTGGTGCGTCGATGCAGCACAGGCTGTCTCCCACCCTCCCCCCCCCCCCAAAAGAACAATCACAGGTCCTGTGTTGCGTTTTGTAAATACAAGTAGCGTAACTGTAAATAATGCTCCCCCATCGTTCATGTTGTAGTTTGAAGACAATTCCGCAATTCGGTTAGCTGTGGGCGTAAGTCTGTTAGGCAGGGTGCAATGCAGCAGCGGGACATATTTATTTGTGTTTTAAAACAGTCACACTCAGGGTCAGGTTAAATGTAGAGGGAACTACACCTACGTGCCACACTAAAGGTAAAAGTAATAGGCCCGGGACGTGCCTAAGAGGAGGAGGGTGCAGTGTTATGGATATGAGAATTGTAATGAAATTGTTGTAATATCACCCTCCTTCCTCCATTTGTGGTGTATAAAGGTCAAAGGTCGTTCCCGTAGTTATTCCATATACAATCACGTAGCCAATCATAGATTTCCTTTGTTCAGTAGTTATCTCCTTATTATGTGTATTAGGTTAAGGTTCTGTCTTCCCACTAGTTAACACTGCATTGCACCAAATTGGAACAAGGTAGAATCCCTTTTCAAATTCCCCAAAGCCTCCACTTCCAAACGCATTCCCCTTTTGTCATCAATTGCCAACTGCATTGGGCGGTTTTCCGCGTGCGGTTTTCTGCATTCGCCGCTGCTGCTTTGTGGTTTTCGCCGCAAAACACCACCATTGAACACGCGGTCAGATCGGAGAAGAAGGGGGAGGAGCGGCCGAATCCAGGGCGTTGGCCGCCGATCGTCATCAAAGGTGGAGCGAAAGAGCCCGTGCCAGCCAACCGGCACTGCAGTGAGCGACCCGGTAGGCATGCCCTGGGAGCCCGCGGATTGATCTCGAGGCGCGCTATAAAAACGCGCGCGGAAGCCTCTGAGAGAGAGTCGGAGAGACAGCATCTAGGCGGTCCTGTTTTTTTAAAAAACCTGTTTTCTCTTTGTCGTTGTGGGGTATTGAGTGTAGATTGATGAGGGAGAAAATGAATTTAAACGATATCAGCATAAGGCTGCAACATAACATAACAACAAAGGCTAACCCCCGCTCTCGCAGGGAAAATGGCCTTTAAAATGTGTCGTGAAAATCATCCACACACACGACTTGTGCCGTAGGTTGGTTTAATATCATTTAGATCTGTGGTAACATCCTGTAAAATACATTCATGCAATAGACATCAGAATCGGGGTATTACATGGGAAAGACCGATAACAATAGGCAAAGCAAGCAAGTCCAGCATATAGGTGCGTACATACCATTCAAGACTACAGGACTAGATGTCACAGTAAATGTCGCAGGAGTGGCCTTACGTCGCGGTCGTCCCGGGTCTTATAGACGCCCCTTTAGTGGGATAAGCGAGCACTCCCGGGTTCACCTTCACCTTCACCTTCAGTATAATTTCACTACATTCACCCCGCCGTTAGAACTATACTGCCGCTAGGCAGGTCGCAAGCATGCGTCAGCAATAATCGATTGGGGTACGTCATTCCACGTCAGTCGGTCCACCCGTAGCGGTCGGGGCGGCGAACTACCCTGCCAGCTCGTGTCCGGAGACTACCGGGTACGGCGTCCCCAAGCCCGGAATCCCCCGCGTCGGAATAGCCGTCGGAGTTAGGTGTCGGAGGGGGCACCCCAGAGCCATCAGGCAAGAGACTAGGCGACGACGGAAGTGTCGGCAGTAGTCCCATAGACGAAGCTTCGGTAGAGTCCATAGACTCGTAGATTGGTTCGTTGATATCCCTGTCGTCGACCCCACAAGGGGTGAGATGGCGTACAGAGACAGTAGACTCGCGTCCATCTGCCGTTATCACACGAGCATGCTCGGGATTAGCCTGGAGTACCCGCACCTTATCAACAAAGGGGTCGTACTTGCTAGTGCGAACCGCTCGTTTGAGATAGGACGACCCCGGCTCAGCGAGCCAGCTGGGTAAAGATTGGATACTACCCGAGCTTCTAGGGTGGTGGAACAGTCTTTCGTGAGGTGGCTGTACATAGGAGAGCCCGGATCGAGTTTAGAGCCGCAGGTAGCGACCACGCCCATTTATCGAGGCCCCGGCCGAGGGTCCTGAGGCTTAGCATGACGGCCCTCCATATAATCCCATTAAAGCGTTCGATCTGCCCATTCGCCTGGGGCCGGTACGGGGTGGTGTAACTCGAAGCGACATTATTTTGGAGCAAGTATCCCCTCACCTCCTGAGACAGGAACACCGCACCCCGATCGGTATGCACATAGGCCGGATACCCAAACATAGAAAACAAATTTTGCAGGCACGTATAACCGTGGCAGCCGTCATATCCCCGCACGTATAAGCAAAGGGGAATCGCGAATACTCATCAACGATAGTGAGCAGCTAACGAGAGTTACTCGACACCGGCAGCGGCCCTTTGAAATCCATCGCCAATCTCTCCCACGGTCTAGTAGCCCTAACCAGCATCCCCATAGGAGGGTTGTAAAAACGCGGTTTGAGTTCCGCACAGATAGTGCAGTCACGGCAGATCCGGCGGATGTCCTCAATCGAGTACGGCAGATTACCACTGCGCACAAAATGCGCGAAACGCGCCACCCCGGGATGACACATAGTGCCGTGCAAAGCACGCAGTCCCTCCAAAGTCACAACCACCGCGCAAGTGGCCGGCCTCGATAAGGCGTCGGCGACCAGGTTATCCTTCCCCGGGCGGTATTTGATGGTGTAGCAGAAGTCGGCGAGTTCGATACGCCAGCGAGTGATTTTCTCATTCTTAATGCGTTGAGCATGTAAGGTGTCATACATGAACGCAACGCTTTGTTGGTCCGTGACGATTTGGAAACATCGCCCGAGTAAGTACGGTCGCCATCGCCGAATTGATTCGACGATCGCGTACGCTTCCTTTTCGACAGACGAATGCCTCCGCTCAGCGGAGGTGAGAGTTCGCGAAAAGAAAACCACAGGGCGCCCCCCTTGGGAGAGAGTCACCGCTATCGCATGATCCGAGGCATCACTTTCCAAGACGAAAGATGCACTCTCTTCAATCGTCGCTACGGCGGCGCCAGCGATGTCGGCCTTAAGGCCCCCGAAGGCCGCCATGGCGGCCGGGCCCATGGGGAACGTGTCGCAGGCCACAAGGGGGCGGAGCTTCGCGGAGAAATTTTGCACCCACTTTGAATAGTGGGCGAACAGCCCAAGAGCGCGTTTCAGCAAAGCCCGATCGCTAGGCGGAGCCATATCGAGCAAAGGTCGCAGACGCTCCTTATCCGGAGAGACAGAGCCATGGGTCACAGTGTACCCCAGAAGATCTATCGTGCGTAGAGAGTAACGACACTTAGCCTCATTCATGGTTAGGCGATATTTCTGCGCGACCTCGAGGAAGCGCTTCAGATTAGCGTCGTGATGCCCCTGGTCATACCCACAAACCATAAGATTGTCCAGATAGACAAAGACATCCGTCAAGTTCTCCTTCGTAACGAGGTCATCCATAGCCCTCTGAAAACATGCGACCCCGTTTGTTACCCCAAAAGGGAGTCGAGTGAACTGGTACAACCGTTGACCCGATTCAAAGGCTGTATAGACGCGATCAGCCCTAGAGATGGGGACCTGATGATACGCACTACGCAGATCGAGAGTGCTGTAAACGGAGTACAGGGCCACCTGACGTACCAGTGCATCCATCCCCGGTAAGGGGTAGGCATCCAGCTGTGTAAAACGATTAATCGTCTGTGAGTAGTCGATTACCATGCGCCGGCGATGGGCCTCACTTCGCACCACTAAGACTTGGGCCCGTCACGGCGACCGACTGGGTTCTATAATACCGTCATTTAAGAGCTGGGCCGTTTCTTCCGCAATGAATTGCGCATCTGCGCGGGAGTAGCGCCGCGATTTTACGGCTACAGGAGTACAATCAGTGAGTGGTCAGGTTGGGGAACAGCAAGAGAGGCTCCACGTCCATCTTAGCGAGTGAGCACACAGCAAGCGTGTCCGGCCCACCGAAGTCCATTTCCAAACGTCCATGTCGCTTAAGGAAATCGTGTCCTAACAGAACGTCAGCACATAACGCAGGTAATACCATGAGATGCACGTCTGGGAACATGCGTCCCTTTATCACAAGTTTCAATCGACATTCCCCTTTTGTGCTCAGCCGAAGTCCTTGGGAGGCCATGAAGATCCGTCGTGTAGTCCCGAGAACCGGCCACCCATGTTGACGCACTAGTCGTTGATCGATAAAACTATCCGTAGACCCCGTGTCGATTAAGGCTTGCGCAAAAACGTCCTCGACCTTGAGCGGAATGATGGCCTGAGCAAGGCCGGAAGATCCGGCAGGTATTGTGCCGTCCGGGCGAGAAGATCGCGCTTCACGAGTGGATCCCACACCGGCTGCAGTTTTCCGGTCGTTCGGGCAGTTCGTGGAGGACCCCCGTAACAAGGGCATAGTTGGCCGCGCTGGAGCAGGAGCATGTAATTCGTAAAAGCCGCTGTCAGAGGACGTTCCCACACCGGCTGCAGTTTTACGGTCGTTCGGGCAGCCTGTGGAGGACCCTCATGACAAGCGCATAGTTGGCCGTGCTGGAGCAAGTGCGTGTAATGCGTAAGAGCCACCGTCAGAGGGCGCACGTGTCACGCGTAGAGGATCACTGCCATTCACCGTTTCATGAGCTGGAGCAATAGCGTGTAATTCGTAAAAGCCGCCGTCGGATGGCGCTCGAGTCACGTGCAGCGTTCGCTGCGAATCCAGAGGAGTTTTCAAAGCAGTACCTTGTTGCTTGTTTGAGGTGGGCGTTCGGACGCCAGCCAAGGCCGATCGCTCCGCGGCCGGTCGTGGTCGTGCCAGTTGTTTGGGTGGCCCGATGTCCCCCTCCAAGGACGAGCGTGCAGCCAGGGGCCCACGAGGAGGGGATACGCTCATCAAGGCCGGGCGGGGCGCTCCGCTCGGTGCCCGGTCCGTTGGCTCAGCGATAAGCCCATTCAAGGACGCGCGGGCTCGCGTGCCTCGCGCGGACTTCTTGCAGACCTTCGCGAAGTGGCCCTTGGTGGAGCACAGATGGCATATTGCCTCCCGAGCCGGGCACTCTGGCCTGGGATGCTGCCGGTTGCCACAAAAATAACACCGCGTACCGTTCTGGCCGTGGCCGGGCAGCGGTAGCAGCAGTCAGGCCGGAATCCGAGTCCGCCTCAGGAGCAGCCAGGGACTCGGCCGTAGTCGAGTCCGCTCCCGTATCCTCGGTCGGTCGCGCGAGTTGAGAAGTCCCCGCCACGACTCGTGGGTGGTCATAAGAGGTAGATTGTTCACGGGCATCCGTAAAAACGTGAGCCAACCGTAGGGCCTCCGTGAACGTCAGGTCAGCGGTCTCCAGGAGCCTGAGCCTCAAGCCCACAGAGCTGACCCCAGAGACGAAAGAATCTCGGAGAAGGTCATCCTGAACTTGCTCGTGAGTCCGCACCTCCTGTGCGCCGTCCGCAAGGATGTGTCGCAGCTCCTGTGCGTAGCGATCGATCGACTCCGTTGGTTGTTGTCGCCGCTGAGAGAGCTGGTGCCGGTTGTAAACCGGGTTCCGTGTCCTTACGTATATTCGCTTTAGCTCAGCCAGAGCAGTAGCGTACGTCGCAAATCGTTGAATGCACCTGTAGACGCGGTGGTTAACCTTCGACTGTAACACGGACAGTTTCACCCCGGCAGTGGGCTCAGTTTCCTGAGCTGCGAAATAGTTCTCCAGCGTTTTGAGCCAGTGAGTGAACTCCGACCCCGACTCCTCGGTTTGTGAGTCGGCGTCGAGGATCGGTACAACGATTATCTTGTGTCCCGCCATTTCGTAGATCTTAAATGATATTAAATGTCGTGAAAATCATCCACACACACGACTTGTCCCGTAGGTTGGTTTAATATCATTTAGATCTGTGGTAACATCCTGTAAAATACATTCATGCAATAGACATCAGAATCGGGGTATTACATGGGAAAGACCGATAACAATAGGCAAAGCAAGCAAGTCCAGCATATAGGTGCGTACATACCATTCAAGACTACAGGACTAGATGTCACAGTAAATGTCGCAGGAGTGGCCTTACGTCACGGTCGTCCCGGGTCTTATAGACGCCCCTTTAGTGGGATAAGCGAGCACTCCCGGGTTCACCTTCACCTTCAGTATAATTTCACTACAAAATGCATGTTGTTGTTGTTGTTGCTGCAACATAACAAAATGTGAAAAAAGTGAAGGGGTCTGAATACTTCCTGAATGCACTGTATATATAAGACTAGCCGAAAGCACCCGGCGTTGCCCGGGTTCTTTTTGAATGAATTTACTGCTATAATTCAGCTTTTACTCGTGGCCATAGAAGATTGACTACTATAATTAAGCTCAGCTTTTAATTGCGAAATGGGCCCAGCCCGGCCGAGGGAGCCTATAACCTTCCCGGGGCCCGTCCTGACATTTTTTGTGTCAGAGGTTTCCTCCTATCTTTCACCGTTCAGGAGATTGGCGCGTGCAGACAAACAAACAAACAAATGAAAGATCGGTCAGAGACCGAGGACTTGCCGGAATACACTTTTTTTATCGGCCATTTTGGACATATATGGCTGCCGAACCACGTGGCCGATGACGTCATCATTATTTGTTTTCTAAACTAATTTATTCCTCGATTATGCTCAAGAAATTTCATCTTGATCGGATGAAGTTTTGTACTTGTCGAATTATGACGTCATAATGGAGGCACCTATGACATCATCATTAACATATTTTATTCCCCATGGAGATTTCTTTACAATGAGCCATGTCTCAATTCTTTCTATTCAGCACTTTCGGAGATATAGAGGTGCAAAGTTTTTCGGTTTTTCCAAGATGGCGGCCAAACCACGTGACCGATGACGTCATCATTTTTTTTTTTCTCCAGTTTATGCCGACATGTCGCTCAAGAAATTTATTGCATCTTGATTGGATGAAGTTTTGTACTTGTTGAATCATGATGTCATAATGGAGGCACCTATGACATCATCATTAACATATTTTATTCCCCATGAAGAGTTCTTTACAATGAGCCGTCTCAATTTTTTCTTTTCATCACTTTCGGAGATATAGAGGTGCAATGTTTTTGGTTTTTTCAAAGATGGCGGCCGAACCACGTGACCGATGACGTCATCATTATTTTTTTTCTCCACCAGTTTATGCCATCATGTCGCTCAAGAAATTTCATCTTCATTGGATGAAGTTTTATACTTGTCGAATTATCAAATTATGACGTCATAATGGAGGCCTTGGGCCGAGAGAGTTTAAAATAATTGGGCACAGTCTATTCCAGGGCAGACACATATGTGTGTAAAGTTTGGCGATTCTACGTGCAACGGTGTAGATGTAGTACTGCGAACAAACAGACAGACAAACACACAAACCAACCGATCAACATACTTGCCGGAAAACAAACAAACAAAAACTTTATTTTTTATATATATAGATATGCATATATATTGTCGTGCGGACGGCTCTCAGTTAAGTCAGAGCGTCCACGGATGGAATCGAGCTTAACTAGGCGACAATTCAATGGCGGATCATACGCGAGACTGAATGGAGAATGCCGCTTACCTTCATGGTCCGATGTCTTCTCCCTGTGGAAATTAACTCACGAACGAACACGGAATTTATGGGTCAAAAATAAATATTTATTAAATGGAACCTAGAACAATTAAACGTGACGAAAGACAAATGTTCTAAATCGGGAAGTCCCCACACCTCACTTCAAATACACGGACGAAGGAATATTCAAATAAAAGAATTGTCGTGTTGTGTTCTGTGGTGCGTCTTATCTGTCTGGATGTGTGATGTCGGTCAGGCTCCGTCCGGCTCCGATGTTGGCGCGAAGCAGCTTCCGTCTGCCTTGTTCGCGTGCTGCTATGCCCCAAGCCACCCGCTCGCCCCGGTCTCGTCTGCTCTGCGGCACGCCTCACTCGTCGTTCGCACGCGAGGTCCCGTTTGCTCGTAGCACCAAGCCTCGCTCGTACGCTCGCACCAGGAGAGGATGATCGTCGGCGCCCCAAAGTCTCTCCAACGTCCACCATGCGTAAGTCCAAATGGGAACGAGAAGCAAGGGTAGAAGGGAGGTCCAAACGGGGAGGAAGCCGAAACGAGAAGGGCAAGTGCAAAGGGACAGTCCAACGCAAGAGGGCAAAAGGAAGGGCGAAAATGCCGGCGAGCGAGAGGTTATACTCACCATCACGTGACGTCAGCCCTCCTCTCCTCCAACCAGCACGGTGCTCCTCGACTTCTCGAATCTTCTGATCTCCTCCGTCCCCTCCCATTGGCCGAGCGCTCGGCGCCCTGCTCCCTTGCTATTGGTCTTTGGCCAATCACCAGTCCTTCTTTACTTTCTAATCGGTGCTCTTGGTGTTGCTCGGTGCTCGCCCCTCCCCCTTCCTGTCAATCAAGAGTCCTTCTGGACGTGGCTATTGCCTGCCTTGCACGATGTATGCTTGCCTTGCACGATGTCTGCCTGCCATGGTGCCGTTGTACGCGGCCACTTCCTGCTTGTCTTTCCGGTCAGTCCTTATGGCGGCGGGGAAATAATTAATGTGTGCACTAATGTGGCTAACTAAGTGTCTGTGGTGCGATGCCAAAAGGGACAATGGGATAGCGACAGGGGGGGATGACATACAAGAGAATTTTACCCATAATCCCTGAATTAATTAGCATGCCCCGCCCCCTCGTAACAGGGACAAATTTCCAACTTATCCGACATCCGGGCTACAAGTCCCTGACTTACTGTACATCGAGATGGTTCTTCTATCACGATCATCGGAGCACCTACCTATGCAGATCTACCTGGATGTACATATTTCCCCATACCCCAAAATCATAGCAATATATTGTTGCGGATCCGGGGGACGGCACTCCCGTTAGCAAGGGGGGGTGAATCCCCTTGTCCTGTTAAGCTGGCCGTCCGACCTGTCCTGGTACCTGTAACGCTCTTCTGCGGGGTGGGATTGATCAGGGTTATTGGTCAAGGTGTTGTCCCGAATACCTTCACCAATCCCTCCGCAGAACAGGGAGACAAGTACCGCTCGAACCACGGACAAGATGGTATTTGCCGAGCGGTTTAGCAATCCGCAATTCGAGCCGTTATCAAAGGACTAAACCCGATTATAAAGCGTTTGGCCAAAAATCGCGCCACAGGTACTCAATTGAAAGAAAAGACAAAAGCGATCGTATGAGAGGAAGCCAAAGAACCAACAAGGGTAAAGGAAGAACACAGGTTTATTTTTATCTACAAGAGGAAACGAAAGAAGGGCATTTACAAAGAGGAAAAAGCAGATACACAGGGCAAGTCTTAAACGGTCTTAATTATGGAACCCCAGACAACACAAAGGACAGACCACAGACTTACACGACAAAGGGAATTGCAGGCAGGGATGCGCCAGGGAGCGAATGGTTCAGGCCGATGGTAAGGATGCACCAGGGAGAGAAGGGTCCAGGCAGCGGTAAGCGTTGAGGTTCATGCTCCGGGCTCGAAGCGAACAGCAGCCGGCAGCTCTGCGTCTCAACAACCCGCGACAATAGGGCCCTAGAGGGTCTCGGTCTATTGCCGCAATACGAGCACCCCCTCACGTCTCTCTCTCTCTCTTCTCTGGTTTGGCTGGATCACTCATCTGCTGTCAAGCAGTCCCCCGCAGTCACTTTTATCACTCGTGGCCATATCAAGCTGCGGGCTGTGAGGGCACGCCTACCGGGTCGCTCACCGCGGTGCTGGTTGGCTGGTTAAGGCTGGCTGACTCCACCTCCGATGACGAGTTGATGCCACGCCCGTGATCCGGCGGCTCCTCCCCCTTTTTCCTGTTCTTGGCCTCGTGCGCAATGGAGTTTTGGCTGCTGCCAATGACGTACCACAATTTGGAGAGGGAGAGCAAATGGATCGAATGGGGCCTATCTTATTTGATTAATGCAATGTAGAGTAAAACTATTGGAAACACAGCCTTAGCTGAAACACATAATAATGAAATAACTATGAAGAGGGCCTATGGTTCGCTACGTGTTGCGATGTGGACTAACTATGGGACGACCTTTGACCTTGACAATGAATGGAGGTATTTACACAAAGAATTATTTACAAAGGGGTATATTTACAACACTTAACACAGTGCAGGGTTCTCAAAACCCCAACAATATATATATATATGTAAATGTATATATATATGTGTGTATATATATATATATATATTATATATATACAGTGGGGAGAACAAGTATTTGATACACTGCCGATTTTGCAGGTTTTCCCACTTACAAAGCACGACAAGGTCTGTAATTTTTATCATAGGTACACTTCAACTGTGGAAGACGGAATCTAAAACAAAAATCCTGAAAATCACATTGTATGATTTTTAAGTAATTAATTTGCATTTTATTGCATGAAATAAGTATTTGATACATCAGAAAAACAGAACTTAATATTTGGTACAGAAACCTTTGTTTGCAATTACAGAGATCAGACGTTTCCTGTAGTTCTTAACCAGGTTTGCACACACTGCAGCAGGGATTTTGGCCCACTCCTCCATACAGATCTTCACCAGATCCTTCAGGTTTCGGGGCTGTCGCTGCGCAACACAGACTTTCAGCTCCCTCCAAAGATTTTCTATTGGGTTCAGGTCTGGAGACTGGCTAGGCCACTCCAGGACCTTGAGATGCTTCGTACGGAGCCACCCCTTAGTTGCCCTGGCTGTGTGTTTCGGGTCGTTGTCATGCTGGAAGACCCAGCCACGCCCCATCTTCAATGCTCTTATTGAGGGAAGGAGATTGTTGGCCAAGATCTCGCGATACATGGCCCCATCCATCCTCCCCTCAATACGGTGCAGTCGTCCTGTCCCCTTTGCAGAAAAGCATCCCCAAAGAATGATGTTTCCACCTCCATGCTTCACGGTTGGGATGGTGTTCTTGGGGTTGTACTCATCCTTCTTCTTCCTCCAAACACGGCGAGTGGAGTTTAAACCAAAAAGCTCTATTTTGGTCTCATCAGACCACATGACCTTCTCTCATTCCTCCTCTGGATCATCCAGATGGTCATTGGCAAACTTCAGACGGGCCTGGACATGCGCTGGCTTGAGCAGAGGGACCTTCCGTGCGCTGCAGGATTTTAATCCATGACGGCGTAGTGTGTTACTTATGGTTTTCTTTGATACTGTGGTCCCAGCTCTCTTCAGGTCATTGACCAGGTCCTGCCGTGTAGTTCTGGGCTGATCCCTCACCTTTCTCATGATCATTGAGGCTCCACGAGGTGAGATCTTGCATGGAGCCCCAGACCGAGGGAGATTGACTGTCATCTTGAACTTCTTCCATTTTCTAATAATTGCGCCAACAGTTGTTGCCTTCTCACCAAGCTGCTTGCCTATTGTCCTGTAGCCCATCCCAGCCTTGTGCAAGTCTACAAATTTGTCCCTGATGTCCTTAGACAGCTCTCTGGTCTTGCCCATTGTGGAGAGGTTGGAGTCTGATTGAGTGTGGACAGGTCTGGAGACGGCTTTGCGGTCGGTCTTTGCGGTCTTTGTGGTCGGAGACGGTCTGGAGACGTCTTTTATGCAGATAACGAGTTCAAACAGGTGCAGTTAATACAGGTAATGAGTGGAGAATGGGAGGGCTTCTTAAAGAAAAAACTAACAGGTCTGTGAGAGCCGGAATTCTTACTGGTTGGTAGGTGATCAAATACTTATTTCATGCAATAAAATGCAAATTAATTACTTAAAAATCATACAATGTGATTTTCAGGATTTTTGTTTTAGATTCCGTCTTCCACAGTTGAAGTGTACCTATGATAAAAATTACAGACCTTTACGTGCTTTGTAAGTGGGAAAACCTGCAAAATCGGCAGTGTATCAAATACTTGTTCTCCCCACTGTATATATATATGTATGTATGTATATATATATGTATGTATATATATATGTATATATATATGTATGTATATATATATGTATGTATATATATATGTATATATATATGTATGTATATATATATGTATGTATATATATATGTATATATATATGTATGTATATATATATGTATGTATATATATATGTATGTATATATATATGTATGTATATATATATATGTATGTATATATATATATGTGTATGTATATATATATGTATGTATATATATATGTATGTATATATATATGTATATATATATGTATGTATATATATATGTATATATATATGTATGTATATATATATGTATGTATATATATATGTATGTATATATATATGTATGTATATATATATGTGTATGTATATATATATGTATGTATATATATATGTATGTATATATATATGTATGTATATATATATATATATGTATATGTATATATATGGAATAAAAGACAGTTTCCATCCGTCTGTCTCCTCCATAACTCCAAAACCATGAAACCTTGCGGCCCCAAACGTTGCATGCATACACCTGGACCTTCAACAGATTGCAGGGATGAAAACTGGGTGTGTGGGTGTGTAATAAGTTAATAACGTCCTTTTTGAAGATGATTAACGAGATGCTCAGAAGAAGAAAAGAGACAAAAAAAAAACCCCCCCGATGTGGTGGCTTAGCAATATGGCGGCCCGCCATATTGGTCAGCCCACTGCACCTCACCGGCTTCATAAGCCGCCATTTTGTTTCAGCCTCCTGAAACGTGCCCCATCAAACGTGCCCTGAAACGTGCCCGTGAAACGTTATTATGATCGTCTTGGAAACACGATCGATTATAATTACGTAATTGAAGCATATCATCAAAATCTGGATTCGGATATGAGGATTGGATGCAGTGGACTCTCCAAATTTGGAGTGAAATCTGGCAAAATTTACTTTATTTAGCGATTGGTGAACGCAGCTTTTGCAAGCCATGGCGTTACAGTAGACAGAGCTCATATTTTGTGCGATATTCTCCCATCGTATTAATAGTGCTGTCCACCTGGAAAACAAATTAATGCTGCTGAGCTTAACCCGACTGTGCACGTACAGGTCTGGGAGACCCTTGCAGCTTTTCGTTTTTGATTAACTTTATTATGAAAACGTCAATTTGCATGACCTTGCCTGCATGCTCCTAAAAAGTTGACACGAGATAATTCGTTCAGTTTCGATAAAAAGGTGAATCCATTACACTACCCCACATGTCTAGGTGTCTCTTCATGTGGTTTACTTTACGAGGTGTCTCTTCATCTGGTTTACTTTACGAGGTGTCTTTGTGTGATTTACTTTTTGAGGTGTCTATTCATGTGGTTTACTTTACGAGATGTCTCTTCGTGTGGTTTACTTTACGAGGTGTCTCTTCATGTGGTTTACTTTACGAGGTTTCTTCATGTGGTTTACCTTATGAGGTGTCTCTTCACGTGGTTTACTTTGTGACATGTCTCTTCATGTGGTTTACTTTACGAGGTGTCTCTTCATGTGGTTTACTTTACGAGGCATCTCTTCATCTGGTTTACTTTACGAGGTGTCTCTTAATGTGGGTTGCTTGACGAGGTGTCTGTTCATTTGGTTTACTACACGAGGTGTCCCTTCATGTCGTTTACTTTACGAGGCATCTCTTCATGTCGTTTACTTTACGAGGCATCTCTTCATGTGGTTTACTTTCCAAGGTGTCTCTTCATCTGGTTTACTTCACGAGATGTCTCTTCTTGTGGTTTACTTTACGAGGTGTCTCTTCATGTGGGTTGCTTTACGAGGTGTCTCTTCATGTGGTTTACTTTACGAGGCCATTCTTTCGGGTTGACGCTCCATAAATCAGCTGGGAGCTGTTGGGGACAATAATCTATTCCAAACACTATTTCGATGAAACTTTACCACAACCTTCATCACCTGTGATGTAACGAATATTGTTCACAGCACTAAGAAAATCGAAGTCTGAGGAGGTCTACGGGGGGTCAAAATGGGTCCAGGTTTGACCGACAAAAATAGATATTTGCTTTCTTCTATCAAAGCAAATTGATCCTTCTATGAAAAGATTAAATTTTCATATTAACACACTATTTCAATGAAATTTTACCATATCCTTCACCACCCGTGCTGTATCGACGTTTGTTCCCGGCCGAAGCGGCCTCGACTGGCCTCGCCACCTAGCCTATAACCTTCCCGGGGCCCGTCTGGACATTTTTGGTTCTTTTTGAATGAATTTACTACTATAATTAAGCGTTTACTTGCGGCCGTAGAAAATTGACTACTATAATTCAGCTCAGCTTTTAATTGCGAAATGGGCCCAGCCCAGCCAAAGCGGCACCGACCGGCCATGCCACCAAGCCTATAACCTTCCCGGGGCCTGTCTCGACATTTTTAGTTTTTTTGAATGAATTTACTACTATAATTCAGCTTTTACTTGCGGCCGTAGAAAATTGACTACTATAATTCAGCTCAGCTTTTAATTGCGAAATGGGCCCAGCCCAGCCAAAGCGGCACCGACCGGCCTCGCCACCTAGCCTATAACCTTCCCGGGGCCCGTCCCGACATTTTTAGTTCTTTTTGAATGAATTTACTACCATAATTCAGATTTCACTCGCGGCCGTAGAAGATTGACTACTATAATTCAGCTCAGCTTTTAATTGCGAAATGGGCCCAGCCCGGCCGAGGTGGGCCTCGACCGGTCTCGCCACCTAGCCTCGGGGCCTTCCCGGGGCCGGTCCCGACATTTTTTGTATTGGAGGTTTCCTCCTCTCTTTCACCGTTCAGGAGATTAGCTTGCGCAGACAAACAAACAAACAAAAACTTTCTTTTATATATATATATATATATATATATATATATATATATATATATTTATATTTATATATATATATATATATATATATATATATATATTGTATATATATATATATATATATATATGTGTGTGTATATATATATATATATATATATATATATATATATATATATATATATTGTATATACTAGGGCATGCCCGTACTATATATAAGCTAGGACGTGCCCGTACGTGGGTGCCCGTTCCTTGCCAAAAAAAAAAAAAAAAAAAAATTTGTGTAGGGGTGTGTGTGTGTAAACATCCTAGGGCGTGCCCGTACGTGGGTGCAAAAAAACATGCGTGCAAACAACAACAACAAAAAAAAACTTTGAAACCACGTGGCAGTAACGACCACAGAACCCCCCCCTCTATTTACATGAATGGTTTGGTCCATTCGCAACGACCACAGAACCCCCCCCTCTATTTACATGAAATGGTTTGGTCCAAAGCGAACGGCTTGCGGTGTTTGGTAAAGAAATCGCCATAGCTCGGTAACTACTTGTCCGATTAATTTCAAACCTTGAAAAGGCACATCCTCGGGTCCCCAGCAATATACCTGGCAAGTTTCAAGTATATCGGACCGGTAGTTGTCGAGAAACAGCGGTCACAGACAAACATACACACATACACACATACACACATACACACATACACACAGATTAATGGAATTATAGATAGATATATATATATATATATGTGTGTATATATATATATATATATATATATATATATATATATATATATATATATATATATATATATATATATATATATATATATATATATATATGTGTGTGTGTGTGTATATATATATATATGTGTGTGTGTGTGTGTGTGTATATATATATATATATATATATATATATATATATATATATTGTCGCGTGACTACCCTTGGTGAACACCGTAGGGTAACACGGATGACCGATTGCGAGACTTTACACTCCCGAGGCGAAAACTCAATGGCGGATTCAAGCTCAACACAAAGTTAAACGCGCGGGAGGCCGGACGCAACGAGCTCCCCAGCCTTATCTATTAAAATGAAACACCCAGGAAACTGCGTTCAAATATGTACAGAAAATAATATAAGGATTTATTATTTAAAAGTAATAACAGTGAAAAAAAACACGCGCCGGTAATACTAATAACTAAATCGGGACGTCCCCACACGACTGATATCAAACACAAAACGAGGGAGATTAATTACGAAAAGAACACGTCACGTCGTTCAAAATGTACGCGGATTCGGGCTTATCTGGTCTTTCGTCGTCTTTGTGGCTGCCGTCCAACACCGCTCCTTTCGGCCCGATCGCACACCTCGCTCCAAGTTCCACGGCCCTCTGCGTCCGCCTCCAAGCGCCACCAGGCCTCGTCGGTCCAACGGCCCACACACACCACGAGCTCCTTTGCTCCAACGGTCCACCGCAGGGCTGCACGAAGCAACCAAAACCAAGTGCCAACTGCCAACTGCAACGAGCTGTGGTCACGAATGTTCAACGAACCGTGTCCTGTGCCAACTCCGACGAACTGTGCAACGAACCGTGTCCTGTGCCAACTGCCACGAACTCTGGTACGGAACTGTAACAACGAACTCTGCGACTCAACTCTCTCAACTCTGGACTCCACTCGAACTCCCGAAATGGCGTCCGACCGTCGCCTATATTGGTGGCCGATGACGTCACATTGGCGCGCTCCTCAGCCAATCATAGCCTCCCAACTCGCCCAGGTCACGCCCTCTGCGACATGCGACTCCTGACATCTCCCGTCCGTGACCCCGCGGTCCTGGTGTAACACGTGCCAGCGAGGTTGGTAGGCCTTTGAGGTGCGCAGGCGAGGTTTGTAGGCCTTGGAGGTGTAAACGGTGGCGGTGTATTGTGGCGGTGTTCTTGGCCTGGTGGTGCCCATTTATTACGAAGTCAATGTCAGGGAAAGGGAATTATTTAATGTTGCACTAAGGACCTAACTAATGTTTATGTGGTTTGCAGTGCCATAAAGGACAAAGGTTTGATTACTAGGTGATACTCACAGGGGCGTTACCTTTAATCCCTCACTATTTAACACTCGAATCTCCAGGTAGATCCACACTCATACATCTTACCCCGACAACCGCCTGAACATCAATAACTTATTACATGTAGAGTCCCTGTCACGACAGCCGAATACCTACCTATTCAGATCTACCTAGCTCTAGATGTTGCATTACCAAATTCATAACACAGCCCCCCCCCTGGAACCGTAGCTCCTGCAAGGTTCACCGCAGGGCTACCATTCCAGCCTTAACACTTACTGTCACACACTTAATTAACCTATGAAATAAATCAGGAAGGGCTGTGGGAAGTGAGTCGGACTACCTACCTACACTTCCTTAACATGCTGAACCCCTTAACCATCATGCAAGTATGTACATCTTCTTCGTTGTTCCTGTGGAGGGAGGAAACAACAACACACAACACTAACTTAACCACAAAACTTAACCATCTTTCCAAAACTCAAAACTCTAACCTTTGTACATACCCCGGTCTACAGACCGCGTCCCCCGGTGGATGCCACAAGACTCAACCTTACCTGCGGGGCCATCCCCAATGCATCCCCCTAAATTTCCTCGGGCCCTGTCCAGATGTTACAGGTGAGTGACACGGCTCGGTGGATTTCGCCCACATTCATGCTACACAGACCCCTTAACCACTCATTCTCATTCCATAGGTCATCAAGGCATTGCAAAAATCAACAAAGCACTTATTCCCAATACACCCCCTGCAGGACCATGGCATTGATGTCATTCACGTGTGTGTGTATTCCTCAACTAGGCAGCGGGGAGGTACCGCACAAAAAGATGGTGGGGGCGCATCAGGCTGTGGTGCCCGCAGTCCCAAAAACAAGTCAACCGACTTACAAATTCATTGCCCCCCCCCCCCTTTACCTCTTGGCCCCGTGACAGCCCAACAGCCCCTTTCCGCCGTTACCTCGCCGGTGAGGGTCTCCACACACACCAGGCTCCTTTGCCTCCTGCTTTCGCGCAGCAACACGGGTCACCGGGGGACTTCCTCACCCCGCGGCGCCCAACCAGACCCTCCACCGACGAGCTCCAATTTCCAGTTACCACCGGCTGCCAGGGGTAATTGCCGCAGAGGGGGGCCCGCAGGCATCGCTCCTCAGAGCTTGCTCTGTACCTGCGGACACACACACCTTCCCCACCCATGGTCCCCAAAACACACTTCCTCCCCCGCTGCCATTCAATTCTCCACACAACTCAGCACAATTCAGTACAATTCATAGATGGTGTAAAAGGTGTTACAAGGCTTGCCATGGCCTGCCAATGTGAAATCCCATTCACAGTTCGAATCATTGAATCCTTACACATTTCCATTAGCACATTTCCAAAAAGCACAATTTATCGCCCCTCATTATCTCCAATAATCATCACTCACTCTCCAGGTTCCACTCTCACGACCACATCAAAACACCTAACCACAATACAAAAACATACGCCACCCACAAGACACTGTGGCTCCCATTCCATCCCCTCACCGGCCATGTCATCACTCTCACCCGCCTCCCAACTCCAAATTACATGTCCCCAATTTCCCAAAGCAAATCCTGAAGCCTGGGACAGTACTCCTCAAAACACTCACCTCAAGTTCAGGTAGTTGCAGGTTGGTCAGGTTCAAGGGTGTCATCCACCACACAATTCCCAAAATTTCACATTGGGCCTACCAAATCCTTCCAAATTTCTCTTTTGTCCCCACTACACTGGCAGGTATGTGGATCCGCATCCAACGGTGATCATCACTACACGACTACCTATGGCCACGACAGCTCTGCACCTCTACCGTGCAAGGGTCACCGGGACAAGGTGAGCAGTCAAAACGCCAACATGGCCCATGAGTGTCCATAAGGGTGCGACCCACCATCCATCCTTCGGCCCCCCCTGCGAGGAACACAGCTGCAGCAGCCCCAGCTGGCCAATGTGGTGAGCACTTGCTGCCACAACACACACTACCGCACACACAACCTCGGCCCTGGGGGGCACGGTCGCAGTGCGTGGCATCCCTACAGCCACGTCCCCTGCACCTCCCCATCATCCCCCAGTCCGACTACAGAACTGCAGCCCCCCAGTGCTCACCCACACTTGACCACACCAAGGTCCAGTCAACAGCCATGCTCCACCAGGAGACCCACCCAGAAGACATGGTCCACACACCTCGGACACGCACAGCACCACGTTGACCCTCAGGCTACACAACTACATCCCCATCATCCCGCGTCCCAAATATCAGCACAGTTGCCCCCGCAACCAGTTGAAAGCTGTGTCTTGCTACCCTATTAATTTCATCACAGCCTCCAACACTTTGGTCTACACACCTGGATCAATAATGGCGTCACTGTACAGTGTCCACCATGGCATTTCAAAATCCACCCTTAAATTTGCATCTAACCCACAGATTACCCATGCCAACCATTTGTCACATTTCACTCACCTCACCAAAGAAGGATGCTTTGCCATACACATGCCAGCCGAGCATGGCCCATATGGCGTTACACATCTCCCGATTCACATCCCCATGGCTCTCTTCCCAACCCGAGAGTCCATAAATCATAACGGAGCATCTGTGGAAGGTCACTCACACCATCACGTTCCACAGATGCCCCAATGGTTGTCCGGCAGGCTATCTCCATCCCTGTCCATTCGGTTTGACCCGCGTCCATCGACCAACACGGCATGGCAGGTCATCACATGCCAGTTGTCCCAAAGTCTCAGGGAGAGGGTGTCAGGTCGCATGCCCGGGTGATCACTACATCAGGCCCAAGCTGGCCATCTGCGGTGCCACCACCAAAGCGCGACCCACAACACCTCCCCCCAGTGGTCCTCAATATTTGCCATCCCAGGCTTGAGAAACCACCTCGGACCTCCCTGGAGGTCTTAACCCCCACCAGGGTCCGGTGACCCTGCCGGCCCGAGCCACCAGCTCGGACGGCGCCCCGACGGACAAGGGACGCCACACTCCACCAGACCCCCCGTGGGACCCAGGTCGTACCTCGACACCCAAGGCTGGACCCCACGTCCAAATCTCGCCATCACAGCCCCCCAGCTGGCCGGCATACCCAAATTTTGAAAGGGGCAACTTTTGCCCGAGGCCATCACCCATGACCTCTCCATGTCCAAATCCCGCAGCCCGGGGACCAATCCCAACCATGGCTGCTCCAAATCAAGTTCCCATTGTAATTTTATTTTAAATTTTATTTTACAAATTTTTATTCCCACTGCCATTCCGCAGCTGCAGGGAACAACCTCTACCACCGGTTGTTCTGCCCCTCCCTGCAGTTGACCCAAATTCCCTACAGGGACCAAATCTCCAGAAGCTCTATCTCCCGATCCTCCAAGATCCAAATCCAGCCCGGAGCCAACACACTCCCCCAACTGGTTGTCCAATTTTGGAGCCTCTGTTTCCAAATAGCAGTGTACAGTGAGCGTCCCCTCGGTCATTCCAACCACCTCCTCGGACCAACTCACCTCTTCCCCCAGACTCCTTTGGGCCTGAACAAGCTCTACCTCCATGGGACTGTCACAGGTCTCCAGCCGCTGGATCAAATCATCCTCATCATTACAAATCATTCCTGGCCCCGCCAGGCTTTGATCAATATCCCCAATAAATACCCGGTCCGGCTCTATCGCATGGACCCCCAAAAACTCTACCCCCTCTTGCTCCGCACCACCGCCCTGGTGCTGCACAATTCCAAATTCATCCCCCGGTTGGGGTGTTGTGACATCCACACGGTCCCGATAAACAACCAGGCCAGAATGTGGGAAACATTCCCCATTACAACTCTCACATTCCAAATTTCCTTCCCCGCTCACCTGTGGACTCTCCACGTTTACCTGCAGGCATTCCCCCTCTACCTGTACACATTCCCCATCCACCTGTGGACATTCCCCATCCACCTGTGGACATTCCCCATCCACCTGTGGACCTGCGGTCTCCCCATTTACTTCAATTGCCATTCCCTGTGCAATTCCCAATTTTGCCATTCCCGGCTCCTGAGCCCCGTGCACATCTGCATGGGCCGTACTCTCTCCTGTTCCCAATCTAGCTTCCCCCCCTTCAGATTCAATTTTATCATTTATTCCCCGAATTTCTGTCAGGTTTCGCTCACCCTGTGGTGTCATGTCTCCCATATATTTTCCCAATCGCTCATTCAGTCGTTCATAGTGGGCCTTCATGTCTCCCCGAATTACTGCAAAGATTCGCTCATCCTCGGCCCTCTGAGCATTTATTAAATTTACTATGGTCTGGAGATCTATCGGGGCCGTCCCAGCGGCGGGGAAAGTTCCAACACTATCCTCCATATCCCCCATTTCCGGCTCACTCCCGACGCTGACGGAGGCCTCACTGCGCACCTCCATTTCGTCGACCTCCGACATCCGCCTTTCGGAAGGTTGTTTCCCGCGCGCGTATTTATTTTAATACCAAAAACACAATTTAAATTTGACGAAGACGCGATATCGCGCTCCGTATGCCCAATTGATTATTAAATTTCTCCGCCTCGCCTATACAAATTTTGCGTTCGAACGTCGGACGCAATGTACGCCCGACCGTGTCGATGTCTCGCCGCGGACAAAAAAATTTGTCCGACGGGTTCAAATCCCACTCCTGACACCACTTGTCGCGTGACTACCCTTGGTGAACACCGTAGGGTAACACGGATGACCGATTGCGAGACTTTACACTCCCGAGGCGAAAACTCAATGGCGGATTCAAGCTCAACACAAAGTTAAACGCGCGGGAGGCCGGACGCAACGAGCTCCCCAGCCTTATCTATTAAAATGAAACACCCAGGAAACTGCGTTCAAATATGTACAGAAAATAATATAAGGATTTATTATTTAAAAGTAATAACAGTGAAAAAAAACACGCGCCGGTAATACTAATAACTAAATCGGGACGTCCCCACACGACTGATATCAAACACAAAACGAGGGAGATTAATTACGAAAAGAACACGTCACGTCGTTCAAAATGTACGCGGATTCGGGCTTATCTGGTCTTTCGTCGTCTTTGTGGCTGCCGTCCAACACCGCTCCTTTCGGCCCGATCGCACACCTCGCTCCAAGTTCCACGGCCCTCTGCGTCCGCCTCCAAGCGCCACCAGGCCTCGTCGGTCCAACGGCCCACACACACCACGAGCTCCTTTGCTCCAACGGTCCACCGCAGGGCTGCACGAAGCAACCAAAACCAAGTGCCAACTGCCAACTGCAACGAGCTGTGGTCACGAATGTTCAACGAACCGTGTCCTGTGCCAACTCCGACGAACTGTGCAACGAACCGTGTCCTGTGCCAACTGCCACGAACTCTGGTACGGAACTGTAACAACGAACTCTGCGACTCAACTCTCTCAACTCTGGACTCCACTCGAACTCCCGAAATGGCGTCCGACCGTCGCCTATATTGGTGGCCGATGACGTCACATTGGCGCGCTCCTCAGCCAATCATAGCCTCCCAACTCGCCCAGGTCACGCCCTCTGCGGCATGCGACTCCTGACATCTCCCGTCCGTGACCCCGCGGTCCTGGTGTAACACGTGCCAGCGAGGTTGGTAGGCCTTTGAGGTGCGCAGGCGAGGTTTGTAGGCCTTGGAGGTGTAAACGGTGGCGGTGTATTGTGGCGGTGTTCTTGGCCTGGTGGTGCCCATTTATTACGAAGTCAATGTCAGGGAAAGGGAATTATTTAATGTTGCACTAAGGACCTAACTAATGTTTATGTGGTTTGCAGTGCCATAAAGGACAAAGGTTTGATTACTAGGTGATACTCACAGGGGCGTTACCTTTAATCCCTCACTATTTAACACTCGAATCTCCAGGTAGATCCACACTCATACATCTTACCCCGACAACCGCCTGAACATCAATAACTTATTACATGTAGAGTCCCTGTCACGACAGCCGAATACCTACCTATTCAGATCTACCTAGCTCTAGATGTTGCATTACCAAATTCATAACAATATATATATATATATAATAAAACAGTGTGTGTGTGTGTGTTACCGATAGACTCCTAAACGGAGAGGCTCACGTGCTTGATATTTGGCATAGACATGGCCATTGAGCCTGGGAAGGACATGGCCTACTGAAAAATATTTGACGAGATCCATATTTTTTTATTCATATTTACCTCAGCGCATTTTAGCGAGGAACATTATACACGGAATCTCAGCCGGTGCCAGAGCAACTCGCTGATTCGCTCAGAGCGATCACTTGATGTTCCATCCTCGCTGCCAGACCACTGAACGGAAAATATATAGAATGACCATTGCCATTCACACCACATAGGTGGAGATGCAGCTACCGGGCGCCATCTTGGTTGGCACTCGATGCTGGGCGATGGTGATTTCCGTCACACGTTTGCACGTAATTCAGAGCGAAAAGCGATTGCGTTTTTTCACCTTTTGTGCGATCGTGTTTTGTGTCGATTTTTGTCGAATTTGTGCGATATGAATTAAACGTCTTTCCACAACCCTTCCTTAACCGATTGAAGCAGTTTATTGCCGCACAAAATGGCATTTTAACAGTTGTCTCGCTTTTAAAATCTGGGACACGTTCAAAACAAAAGAGATCCGCGAAGCGAGTTGGTCGAGTCGTGCTAACCAAGATGGCGACACGGCGGCTACACTTTTCACGGAGTATGAGCGTTCTATATATTTTCAAGTCAGTGCGCCAGACTCGCTCACGTACTTGATTTGTGGCATAGACATGGCCATTGGGCCTTCACGGTGTAATTTGTGCGAGGCTTTTGTCTGAATGAGCTTGAGTCGAGAGGGCGAATGTACGGGTTGGGAATGTACGGGTCTCCCTTCCCCCGCCCGGCGACGCCGGTACTGGAGGGCGTCAAAGGATCGGTGAGTCTCCAAAAGCCGCTTCGTGCTGTTGTTGCGAAGATGCAGGACGATGTCGCGATTGTTGTGCTGCTCTCCTCCCATGAGAACTGCAACGTCATTGTTGACTGGACCTCCCCTTCCTCCCCTCCCCCCCGTTCCCCTCCCCTCCCCTCCCCCGCCCGGCAATGCCGGGTACTTCTGCTTATATATATATATATATATATATATATATATATATATATATATATATGTATGTATGTATGTATGTATGTATGTATGTATGTATGTATGTATGTATGTATGTATGTATGTATGTACAGTAGGGTGGTCCAAAAATGCAAAAAAATCACTTTTTTATCTGGATTTTGATGCTCTATTGGATTATTGTTAGAAATGGTCTAAATCATTCACCCAAAAAATATTTTGTATCTGAGTCATCTATAAACTCATACACACTCAACATATAAATTTGTCATTTTGGTCAATTTTAATGACTTACAAAGACTTTAGAAATATTTTTTCCCTCAATAATGTCATTGATGAACTATCAATGACATTGAATAATGTCACAATAATTGAATTGAATGACAATATTTTTTTCCTCAATAATGTCATTGATGAACTATCAATGACATTGAATAATGTCATTGATAGTGTGAAGTCCTCATGGTCGAAACATGAGTCAGACATGTATGAACATGTTTCAAACATGTTTCAAGCATTGTCAAACATGTTTCGACCATGATGATTTCACACTCACAGGCGCAAGCGCATGCAAAAAGTCATGAACCACAAAATGGCTTAGTACAATAGTGCATGTACTTTTTCCACCTAGGTTGCTATTGGATTGTTCTCATTTAGCCAAATTTGGTGAAAAACGCCATATTTCAATTGAAGTGTGTATGAGTTTCCAGATGGAATTGAGCGAAAATATTTGGTGGGTGAATGTTTTAGACCATTTCTAACAATAATCCAGGAGAGCATCAAAATCGGAGAGATCGATGTTTTTTGGACCACCCTAATATACAGACTTGGCCTTTAATATGGAATATTTTATTTTTTTTGACTTGGGTTTACTTTCTTAACTCAGTATATCAATCTGGTGAGTTTCTTTTACACTTTGGTGATTTATTTGTTCAAGGAACCATGTCACTGATTGTCGCAGCAAGAAGTCAACAACAGGATTATATCACAGGTGGCGTGGCAAAATGTACGGACAGGTGCATTTGATGATTGGCTTCACAGTCGGGTATACAAGGGTTGTTGCGTTCTGTATAAGTGGAAAACAACTGCTGCACGTCTCCAAAAGTTATTGCCGCTTCCTCTGGAGATGGTCCGTCAACTCGACAATGCTGTTTGTCATGGAGTGGTGGCTTTACGAAATTACAGCATGAAACAGCGTGCTATTGCTCGGCAGTATGGCATCAATCAAGGTCAGGTGTCAAAGATCCTGAAATGAAATGCTCAGAGGGGTGTCCCTACTCCAATACCGAGGCCAGGACGTCCCCGCAGAACCACAAGGAGGGATGATCGCCAGCTGCACCGGTTAGTCCGCAATGGCCGTACCAAGTCAGCTAATCGGCTTAGGGCTGAGTGGCAGCAACTGACAAATGTGCCTGTATCCAGAAGGCTAGTCAACCAACGACTGGTTCAAGCAGGCTATCGTGCCAGGCGTCCCCTGAGAAAGCCACGCCTGACCAGACAACACCGCCAGCGCTGATTGCAGTGGGCCAGAGAGCACCGTCAATGGCAGCCAGGACACTGGAATCACGTGATCTTCAGTGACGAGTCTAGATTTCTGGTCTATCGTCAAGATGGCCGCGTCCGAGTGCGCAGATAAGTGCATGAAGCCTACAACAAAGATTGTATAGTGCCAAGAGTCCAAGCTGGAGGTGGTGGGGTGACCATTTCGGCTGCTTTTCATGCAGGGGGCAAAACTGACCTGGTTGTTCTGAATGGAAACCTGAACCAGTTCAGGTACAGGGCCATTCTGGAAGAAACATTGCTTCCATTTACTCGTGCAGCCTTTCGAGGAAACTTTGTCTTCCAAGATGACAATGCACGGCCTCATCGTGCTCGCATGATCCAACACTTTCTTGCTGACCGTGGTGTAGAGCATATGGAGTGGCGTGCCATGTCCCCGGATATGAATCCGAAAGAGAACTTGTGGGCAGAATTAACGCGTCAAATCGACCACTTGGACCAGCAGCCGACCTCTGTGTGTGAATTGCAGCAGGCTATTGTCACTGCATGGCAAGCTATTCCTGTCCAAACCTTGGCAAATCTCATGAACAGCATGCCTCAACGTGTATGTGCTCTCCTGAATGCTCGTGGGGATTACACGAAGTACTGAACTGAAATTTTACTGTCTGTAATCCCAGTCGTAATTTAACTTTTGTTTTTGTTAAAAAAAAAAAATTGGCTAATGTGCAAAATAAAGAGATACTTCTGGAAAACGTACAGAAGTTTAACACAGTACTGTCCATGAATTGAGTTCGATATCAGTTTACATCACTTTCAAGGATCAACTTATTTGCTTTGAAATGTCAAATGTGGTTTTTGTTTCTTTTAAAGGTCAAATTAACAAAATCTAGAATAATTTCAACATAATTCCAATGAACTTTTGGTTCCAAGACATCTTGAAAAGTAAGTTCACCCCTACAAAACAAAAATTCCATATTAAATGCAGTCTGTATATATATATATATATATATATATATATATATATATATATATATATATATATATATATATATATATATATATATATATATATATATGTATGTATGTATGTATGTATGTATGTATGTATATAATACATGTGTCAAAAAGTGGTTTAAATTCAGTGAGTGATCCTTGCCAATTTTATGTACAAAGTGGTATTTCATGCATCCTGGAATTCACAATAGATGTGGCATTTTCACTAGTTACGTCAAGGAACACCCTAATGTAGGGGGGCAATGCGCCAGAGAAAGACTTTACAAGTTGCTGCCATAACGTGGATGGTTCGGCCTTGAGATTTCCTTTCTGGCTTCTCAGGATAGACACCCTTGTTGCGAGCCTTACGGAATGAAAAAAAGTTACCCTCACACGGGTTGCTTTCTATACTGACAATGTAAACTGCTTGACTGCAAACCGCCTCTCCACATGATTCAGGGTACCAGGGCCGAGAGCAGCAAAACCATAATTCCCCCTCTTTTAAAAAAAAAAATGGCAAAGGCGAGAAAAGGATGACTTGGAAAGAGAAACAGAATTTCATTTTATTCCTCATTTTTCCAAGATATTTCAAGCTGTGAGGTGAGATCGCAGCGAGAGCATCTTACAGGTCATTGCATGATCAAGATCCGATCTATTTCTTGCCTTGGTTTTAGTGTTAATCATTGTAGAAAAGCCAGCCTTGCAGCGATCAGTTGTGGCAAATGGGACGAGGTCTTTGAGAGACCAACATAATCTGTCAGAGAGAATTAGGTGTTCACCACAAGATTTTTGCCAGAAGGTTGCCAGGTCAGAATCCTGAAAGTCTGCTTTCAGCATCTTATTTTCTTGCAGACACAGGAACTTTACTTTCACCGTGACATCATCATCTTTGATGTGGTTCCCGACAAGAGCGTCATGATAAATTGCTGAAATATCCTTAACATCTCGTTACCCTCCCCCATAACCCCTTCTGAAAAAAAATGCCGAGTAATTATCCCCAGGTTTGATAAACGACGAAAGGCTTCTCGACACAACAGGAAGGATAGGATAGCCACACGTGTGATGGGTTAAACTGGTGCATGAGAGAAACTCGTGAAGGTAGTTTCAGGCAGAATCAAGATAAGTGCTTTGGAGATGGTGTTCCCAATCTTTTTTGAGAGAGCCGATTGAGGTTGCTCCCTCACAATAGCAGAGAGATATGGGTCTTGACAAGAAAGTGGTCATAATAGCCAATAGGGGCAGAAAAAGAAGAAGATATATTGGATGGAAAGTTCGGCATTACTAGGTCCAGGAGGGAAGATGTATCAGCAGTATAAATCTGGGTTGAAAAGTTTATAGATTGGGTGAAACCCAGAGTGGCAGAAGGCCTTCACAGTGATGCCATGGCTGGTTGTTGCCATGCCAACACCCAGCCAGCTGGCATGGTGGCAATTTAAATTGCCACAGATGAGAAACAGAGTTTGGATGGGTGATTCAGAGTTGATCCATGTTCGAAGAAATAGAGGGATATAGAAAATCGTCATAATTGGGTGGACGGTAAACCACAGACAAACATATTCCATGGTTACGGAGAGGTATTCGCAGCCAGCGGTATTCCATATGGCTTGGAAATGTTGGTGTTGAAAATGAGCAATGGAGTGTGTGTGTGTGTGTGTGTGTGTGTGTGTGTGTGTGTGTGTGTGTGTGTGTGTGTGTGTGTGTGTGTGTGTGTGTGTGTGTGTGTGTGTGTGTGTGTGTGTTACAAAGAGAGAGAGAAACACACAAAGAGACAGAGACACACACACTGAGAGACACACACACTGAGAGACAAACACACTGAGAGACACACACACTGAGAGACAAACACACTGAGAGACACACACACTGAGAGACACACACACTGAGAGACACACACACTGAGACACACACACACTGAGACACACACACACTGAGAGACACACACACTGAGAGACACACACACTGAGAGACACACACTGAGAGACACACACTGAGAGACACACACTGAGAGACACACACTGAGAGACACACACTGAGAGACACACACTGAGAGACACACACTGAGAGACACACACTGAGCGACACACACTGAGCGACACACACTGAGAGACACACACTGAGCGACACACACTGAGCGACACACACTGTGAGACACACACTGAGAGACACACACTGAGCGACACACACTGAGCGACACACACTGAGCGACACACACTGAGCGACACACACTGAGAGACACACACTGAGAGACACACACTGAGCGACACACACTGAGAGACACACACTGAGCGACACACACTGAGCGACACACACTGAGCGACACACACTGAGCGACACACACTGAGCGACACACAGAGAGAGAGAGAGAGACAGAGAGAGAGAGAGAGAGAGAGAGAGAGAGAGAGAGAGAGAGAGAAAGAGAAAGAAAGAAAGAAAGAAATATATATATATATATATATATATATATATACACAAAGAATTAAGTTAAGCACCCCCCCCCCGTTTTTTTACAACCTCGCACATTACAAGTTTGTTGTCGTCAAAACAGTGTAATATACCCATGATATTGCTATATTTTCTGGAGAAGTGATATTATGGTCACATAAAAACATAACAATCATGCCGTTTTCAATATTTTATTCTGAATAATTTAAGGTGAAAATTTTTGGGAATTTTAGGCATATTTTCACCTCAATTTAAGTATGGAGCTATAGGTCCATCACGGACAGTGTGGATGACGTTTATGTTTTCTAACGTACAGTCATTGTTCTGAGAAGACCTCTAGCGATCTTTGCGTCAATAACGTGTGTAGGACCCACGTGATCGGATCACTGACTCAACCAATCACTTTTTTTCACTTTGATCACTCAATTTCATCAATGGATAATTGCTAATGTCATACCAATCATTATTTGATCTCACATACCTTAGAATATATGCCAATGTATACATATACACAAAGAATATATATTAGGGGGTGCTTACCTTAATTCGTTGTGTAGGGGTGCTTAACTTAATTCTTTGTGTATATATGTTGTTTTTTTTTGTATACAAGATGGAGGCTCGTGAAAGACCTAACATTAGTCACACAAAAAGTCAAACCAACACAAAACACAAAATAAGGGGAGCGGTAGACAAGATGGGGAGAGAGGAGGAAGGACACAAACACAACATTTGAGAGCAGGGACATCGAGAGAACTGTGGGGGGGGGGGGGGGGGGTGGGAGAGGTATAAAACATATGGACACTGCAAGGACTTCCAGGAAAGAAGTTGGAATTTCAAAAAAGGTGTATCTGGGGTGAATTTGCAGGGGCAGAAAAGATCAAGGTTTTGGATGGGGGAAGATAAGAGATGGTGGTGAACAGCTGTTTTAATGACCTGGAGGGAGGAGGGGGATTGAAGGGATACGATTCAGTATACAAAAAAAAAAAAAAAGTGAGTGGGGGAGTTTGTTCCAGAGGTGGGAGAAGAGGGAAATGAAGGAGTGAAGGTGAGCAGAGAGCCTAGATTTTGGCCGTTTAACCATAAGAGGGTTGCTGGCAGATCTTGTGCGATCTGTAGGAATATTTGGGGGACAGAGCACAGAGAGAGCTGGTGGAGCAAGGCCGGAGAGGAGTCGGTAGAAGACAGAAAGACCACCAACCTGCCCGCGGTGAGTGAGTGAAAGGCCCTCGGAGTTAGCTTCATCGCAAGAGATTCCAATGATTCTGAAAGCTTTGCCTTCAACCGAGCTAGGTGTGAGGCAGGAGCACCGGCCCAGAGGGGGGAACAGCATTCCATTGAGCTGCGGATGACAGGTGAGGATAGTGAGGAGTTCAGGTGTGCCAAGGAAGGACTTCGCACGACGGAGGATGCCCAGTCGGTGATTGGCTTTGGAGGCCAGCTTGGCAATGTGGTTTTCCCAAGAAAGATCATGGCAGATAGTGAGACCCAAAAGCTTGAGCGACAGAACTTCTTGGAGAGGATTGTTGAGAAAGTAGATGGGAGGGTTTTCCAGTCGGTCTTTTCGGAGAGACATAGTAAGAGTGTGAGATTTGTCAGGATTGAAAGACATGTTCCACTTGTTTGACCAGTCTGTGATTTTGTCCAGGTCTGCAGAGAGTGAGGAGGCTGCAGACTGCTGATCTGAGGGATGAGGAATGGAGCGACAGAAAGTAGAGTCATCAGCAAAGAGATAGAGAGGATTTTCAAGAGAGTCGGAGAGATCATTGATAAAGACCAGAAAAAGCACAGGGCCCATAACACTACCTTGGGGAACTCCAGCCAGAACAGGAAGGGGCGATGAGAGAAATCCATTCAGGGCCACATGTTGACTACGACCAGAGAGGAATGTTTTAATGCAGAATTGGACAGTTCAGATAAGTTGGATACTTTTTTTGCATGCTGCATGTCTCCGATAATCAAGCGAAACCATATGGTGGTAATCTCCAATCCCTGTTACACATTGTGGAACTGCCCGGTTTTGCAAAATTCCAAAGGAGTTGTAGAAATAATGAGTCTCCATTGTTCTTTAGTGGCTTTTTTCAGACCCAGAAAAAGCCTTTTCCACATGAGAGAAGGCCCTTTCCACTCTGTTTTGGCAGGTGAACACTGCCATGTTGATATACGACGCAAAGTCTCATGGGAGGTTGAGGATTTGATTCGGATATTTATATCGAGTAATCTGGTTGGTAATCTGGTTCTCGTACACAAGTTTCACTCAACTAACCGAAAAACAATATTTATGATGATCCTTTTTCATCCAACGTCAGAAAAGCTCGTCAGTTCGAGGGCCTTTCACTTACTCACCGCAGTCAGGTTGGTGGTCTTTCCGTCTTCTACCGACTCCTCTCCGGCCTTGCTCCCCCAGCTCTCTCTGGGCTCTGTCCCCCAAATATTCCTACAGGTCGCACAAGATCTGCCTGCAACCCTCTTTTTTTTTTTCTTTTTTTTTTTTTGTATACTGAATCGAGGCTCGTGAAAGAGCTAACATTTATAGACAGATGGACAGAGACACAGAGACAGAAAGAGAGAAAAAGAGACAAAGAGTTAGAGAGAGAGAGACAAAGAGAGAGAAAGAAAGACACAGGGAGATATGGTTAAACTGCCAAAATCAAGACTCTGCTCACCTTCACTCCTTCATTCCTCTTTTCTCCCGCCTCTGGAACAAACTCCCTCACTCTCTTCAATCCCACTCCTCCCTCCAGGTCTTTAAAACGGCTGTTCACCACCATCTCTTATCTTCCCCAATCCAAAACCTTGATCTTTTCTACCCCCGCTAATTTCACCCCAAATCCACTTTTTTGAGGTGCCGACTTATTTCCTGGAAGTCCTTGGTGTCCTTGCGTTTTTATACCTATCCTGCCTCCCCCCAGGCCCTCTCCTTCCCACACATCTCCCGATGTCCCTGCTCTCAAATGTTGTGTTTGTGTGCTTCCTCCCCTTCTCTCCCCACCTTGTCGACCGCTCCCCTTTTTATATACTTTGTTTGCTTGTTTGTTTGATTTGTTTGTTTGATAAATGTTAGCTCTTTCACGAACCTCGACTCTGTATACAAAAAAAAACAAAAAAACATCCTTGCTGATCAATGTTTCCCCCAAAAGTACTGCAAAAACAATTCCACCGCTGACCATGCACAGTAATGTTATTGCCAACAACCAATAAAATTCCCATGACGCCTTCCGTTTTTCATCAATAATGGTGGGTTTTTTGTATACGTAGTCGAGGCTCATGGAAAAAACAGTACTAGCACACTGAATGGATCAGAACGCAACAGGACAAAAGGAAAGGCTGTGAGAGGTGGAAATGCCAACAGCAGAGTTGAAGGCCAAGATGGAGGCAGACTTTGACAAACAAGGGGTGTGGGGAGGAATGAGGAGCAGGAGAGGATGCACGGGTTGGACAAGACAAGATTTTCGTCAGGTTGGTGTCTTTCTTGACTGCCTCTGGTAACATGTAACCCAGTGCTACCTCCCGCATGGTCGGGTAGTTGGCGACTGACTCGCCAGTGGGGAGGGTGGCTGTGACACCCTGCAGGACGAAAAACAACACCTGTTAAAGTGTGATGAGCTCCCTCCGTGAGCCAATAGGCATCCGTTAAGGAGATTGTGTCTCATAAAAAACACCCATCTAGTTGGACCGGTTTTTTATGGAGTAGGTTGTCGACAGCAACCGCCCAGGGGTAGGACTACCATTATGACTTAGGAGCGTTAAAGTGGTGCCTGGAACCATCTTGCACTCTCCGTGTCAGGATTGCTGGTATTACATACTGTCTCACTCAAACTACAACCATCACACACTTTTCTTACTCATTTTCACTCCTTACCTTTACATTATCTCTCTTTTATTTATCTTTCCTCACATTTATCAATGCAGTTATTTTGTTTAAGGCCTGGCCTCAATGAGGACTATAAAGTCTGTGACTGGAGCCATAAACGTTTACAAAAAAAAAGATGGATGCAGAAGGAAACTCTCAGGAGGGAAAACTGCAAATTTGGGTGGATGAGGTTTGAGGTATCTATGTTGGGGTGGGGGTGGGGGGGGGTGGGGTGGGGAGGGTGTTACCACAAGATAATGTTTTCTAGCAGAAAAGTAGAAAATATTGTTGCGGTTTTTCGAAGCCCGTTCCCTTACAAAGGGGAGATTAAGCCCCTTTTTCCCTCTGGGTCTTCAAAACCGCGAGACCGAGTCGCCACTTCCGGGCAGACGTGGAAAAGGGTTTCGGGACAAGTTCACGCGTACCTTGAGGTACCCATGCCGCAGCGGAAGCGGGGATCGAGTCTCGCACGAACCACGCGTAATTGCGTACGCCCGGGTGGACTGCGTACCACGTTACTCGTGCTGTTATCTTCCTATAGAACCCGATCAGAGCGATCTAATTCGTACCATGCGAGACCAATGATGGAAGGGACAAAACGGTCGAATCAGAAGGAATAACAGATTTATTTACACTATTTACAGGGATTTGGTAGAAGAAAAGGGACACAGGGCAGAACTTAAGCAGTCTTACTTATTTCCCAGACACAGGCCCGATCACTCACACGGGGAAATGGAAGAAGAATGTTCGCGCGCCGAACGTGCCTGCTTCGGTCGCTCCAGGAACAGCTCACCCGGCGGTCACAGCACGTCCCCTTTGTCCCCTTTCCCCTTTGGCGGTCACAGCACGTATCCCGGCGAAAGCAGGCAGGCGGGAAAATCCTCGCGGCGCGTATATCGGCAAAGGCAGGCAGGAGGAAAAACGAGCGTCTGTGGCCCGGCGCGGGTTGTCTTTTCAGCACAATTAATACTGCACAGAGCGCGGGGAGCAGGGCAAGTTCGTGTACAACGGGATTATGCGCATCTTCTGAACTCAACTCCGAACTAACTCAGCGCGTCTCCTCTGGGGTCTCATCTCCACACTCTGAACTCGTAACTGACTCACGTATTCGCACCCAAACTCAACTCCACTCGAACTCATCTGGGGCTCATCTCATAACTGAGGTGGAGGGCTCTGGGCACAGGGTGATATGGCCCCTAGGGTGGTCCAAAAAACATCGATCTTTCCGATTTTGATGCTCTACTGGATTATTGTTAGAAATGGTCTAAAACATTCACCCACCAAATATTTTCGCTCAATTCCATCTAGAAACCCATACACACTTCAATTGAAATATGGCATTTTTCACCAAATTTGGCTAAATGAGAACAATCCAATAGCAACCTAGGTGGAAAAAGTACATGCACTATTGTACTAAGCCATTTTGTGGTTCATGACTTTTTGCATGTGCTTGCGCCTGTGAGTGTGAAATCATCATGGTCGAAACATGTTTGACAATGCTTGAAACATGTTCATACATGTCTGACTCATGTTTCGACCATGAGGACTTCACAGGGATATGTACCATCAATGACATTATTTAGGAAAAAAATATTTCTAAAGTCTTTGTAAGTCATTAAAATTGACCAAAATGACAAATTTATATGTTGAGTGTGTATGAGTTTATAGATGACTCAGATACAATTTTTTTTTTTTGGGTGAATGATTTAGACCATTTCTAACAATAATCCAATAGAGCATCAAAATCCAGATAAAAAAGAGATTTTTTTGCATTTTTGGACCACCCTAATGGCCCCGCCCTAGCCCGACTCGAATGTTCCAAACCCCGCCTTTTGCCGCATTGGTAAGTCACTCCCCTCGAGCCCTGATTGGCGGCTCGCGCTTACCGATGGCTCCTCCTCCGCCTTCCTTCGGCCTTGGTCGACTTGTTCAGGCCTGCCACGTGGTATTTCGGCGCCAATGCCAACCCAAAGCGCCATAAGGACACTTAATTTTCATTATCCTACTCAACGCAAAACTAACACAGGAAAGGACTACGCTTACATTTACTAAGAAATAACAGCTTAAGCGAGGCTACATGTTGTAGTGTAACTAACTATAAGGGGAAATTAACCTTTATTACAAAACCGCAACAATATCATCAGTTTTGGATTGGGGACTCTCGCAGATGGTGGTGAACAGCTGTCTTGAAGACCTGGATGGAGGACCCACAAACGAGTGGGTCGGTTTACCAGTGATCCTGGATTTGTCGTATTATCAGAAGGGGGTTGTTGGTGGACCGGGTGTGCCTTGCAGAAACCTGGTGGGGACAAAACAAAGAAAGAGCAGAGGGTGCAAGACCAGAAAGGAGGTGGGGTCAGTAATCTCAAATTGACGAATTTGGGTTGGGGGGGCTCACGCACTTTGGTCTCACATTCACTTTAAATGTTTTACAAATATCCCTCAATCATTCATATGCACAAATCTCAAGTTTAGTATTCCAAGTGTTCTTTGAGATATGGCCATTTTACTGTTCATGGTAGAAGATGTGACATAAGGAACATCAAATCTCCCACAAAACTGGTGCCATTTTGAAGATATCGCTATTGACGACATAGTAAATCTTCAAAATGGGACTGGTTTTATGATTCAGGTAATATGCTCACATATGGTTTTGCTCCACTGAAAATGTCAACAAAAATGTTTGGTTTTCTTTTATTTTAGGAGGGTGTCCTTCCATAATCAATAAGTACATGATTGCGGTGTTTGATTACAAAGCAAGTAGGGTGGACTTCTGAGAGAAAAATAGCTGGGAAGCCACAATGAATCTAAGAATGTGTTTCGGGGTCTCAAACAGGGCTGCTTGTCATGGTGGATTGCACATTTCTGAGAATTGAGCTATCTCTGAGCACTCAATTTGGCTCCTGAAGATTGATGTTTTTCTATATATATGGTCTCTATATCCTTGCTTGTTGCCACAAAAATATTCAGGTTTCTATGTATACTATTTCCTGACATATTGGGACCCAAAGATATAGCAAAAATGACGCCCACAATTTTCATGCTAAATGTAGTAAAAATGGCCATATCTCAAAAAAACTGCAAATCCGGAGCCTAAACTTCAGATTTGTTCATATGAATGATTGAGAAATATTTGCAAACAATTTGAAGTGAATCTGAGATTAAAGGGCATGAGATGTTTGTTGATTTGAAATGGACTGACCTGGCGGCAGAAGACAGAGAGACCACCGACCTGTCTGTGATGGCGAAGTGATAGGCCCATCGCAGAGACTTGATCTCTGAGAGATTCCAATAATGAGCTTCATCTCAGAGAGATGCCAATAATCTTAAAAGGCCTTGGTTTCCATATAGTCAAGCTGAGCAAGATGTGAAGTAGGGGAGCCACTTTAGAGGGGAGAGCAGTACTCCGTCAAGCTGCGAATGAAGGCCTTGTAGATGGCTGGATAGAAGTTCAGGTGTGCCAAGGAAGGACTTTGTACGACGGATGATGCCAAGTCACAACTGGGTTTGGAGGCGTACGTTGAAATGGCTGATCATGTGGAAGACCCAAGAAAGATCATGGCTGATAGTAAGACCCAGGAGTTTGAATAACTGAACATCCTCAAGAGAAATGTTAAGAAATTACACAGGAGGGTTTGCCAGACTGTCATTTCGGAGAGAGATTGTGAGAATGAGATTTGTCAGGATTGAAAGACATTCCAAGTGTTTGAGCAGCTTGTGATTTTGTCAACGTCTGAAGAGAGGGAAGAGGCTGTGCCTGCCAACAAGGATGTGGGTTGTTCAAATTGTTACCTCACTTGCATTCTCTAATCTGTCTCTGTTAACCTTGTGCCGTGTCGTGTCTGTGCTGTCTGTGCCGTGCTTTGATGTGAATGAACAAGATTAGACAGATAAGATTCAGTCATTCCTAACAGGGGATTTACTTTATATCTGTTACCTCCATTTTGGTGTGTGTGTGTGTGTGTGTGTGTGTGTGTGTGTGTGTGTGTGTGTGTGTGTGTGTGTGTGTGTGTGTGTGTGTGTGTGTGTGTGTGTGTGTGTGTGTGTGTGTGCGCGTGCGCGTGCGTGCGCGCGCGCGTCCGTCCGTCCGTCCGTCCGTCCGTCCCACTCTCTGTTGTAATGAAGCTTTTGTTCATAAAAACCTTTAGGTGGTCATTGGGGTGCAAGACCTCCATTAAGCGTGAGTGAAAATTGCCTTTAAAAATCCAGTAACAGGCCGATTGGGAAACACGCATTTTATGTGGTTTAATCGTAACTCGACACCTCTCATGGGTGTCACCCTCCGCCACAGCTATATCAGAATGAGCTGATTCATCACAATATCACGGATATTTAACCCCATTATGGTGCCGTTCAAAAATTATGTAACACTGTTTTTGATAAAATCTGACACCCCCACCCCAATGTAATGTCCCATAACTTCGCTAGACCAGATACCCCTAATATATAACGTAACGCTTGGACATCCCTCTTCCCCCATTCCAATCAATATATACCATCATGTATTGTCTTTGTGCCAAGTATGAACAAAATCGGTCCATACATCTCCAATATGTGATGGATGGATGGATGGATGGATGGACGGTCAGACGAGACCTAATCCATAAGCCCCCATTTTGGACTAAGTCCAATGGGGGCTAATAATATCCACTCTCCCCAATGTTTTTTTTGTCCTGTAGAGTGTAGACAAACACAGCGTTAACTTGTATAAATAGCTTATTGTGTTGTTTCATGGGGAAAGCCTATATCAGAAGTAAAAAATATAAAGCACAAACACGTATGATTACCATTTTAAAACAGTCATTACTGCTGTTTAACACTAAACTGAAAGAAATCTGGAGGAATCCCAACATCTTTGAGGCATTCTATGCTTATTGCATCCATCACTGAGTAACAGACTAGAGCCTAGATCTACTGTAATCTATGTACCCCAGAGAAGATAATAACATGACTCTTGTCGCTCTAGTAGGTAGTGGGCACACTAGTAAAGTAAAATTGGTTATCACCACAAAGGTAAAATCACCTTGCCATTCTTTATGATATGGTGCGGTGGAAGTTCATTCAAACTGACAGGTAATAAATAATGTTTGGTAGCTGAGAAGGTCCACTCGACTTGAGTCCCATGTATCATACTTTCATCTTTAACTTTCATTCTTTCTATAATCTGCTGAGTCATCATTCCACCGCTGTTTGCCCATCTCTTGCTGACCCTCCCCAAAGATGACTGCCATAAAAACAAAGGGAGCATCCTCCTGAAGAACCCTTTTCATCAGAAGTTGCTGGATGGCACACGCCTGCTCCACGAGACGGCCAAGGTGTTTGGTCTGCGTGGACGTAACTTGCGCCTCTTCCTGGACAGCGCAAAAACTGAAGGTGGGGCTATAAATGCACTCGCCAATCACGTTAATGCGATGTAGTCTTACTGGTCAATGCGTTGTGATTTAAACAATGTTGTTAAACATTGTTGGGTGTGCTCAGCAATGAAGCTGGTGCTTACAACGTGTAATGCACATGTTTACAGGTGTGCTTGTGTGTTCTTCCTGTGTTGCAGAGCTCACTGATCCGATGATCGAGAGTTCTCTCAATGGGAAAACCCTCTATTTGGCTGTGGTTTAACCTCCTGGGAAATGCTTGCTCGGATGAACTGCAGAGCACTGTCACTGTGGGTATTCATGGCAGATAACTTATTTCCACTGCTATTATTATCCTGACAAAGAAGAAGACTTAAAATGGAAGACAAAGTATCCCTTCATTTTTGTCATGACTCTTTGGACGAAACAATGAAAAGCTGACAAAAGATGGCTGTACCTTTTGTTTTTCTTGTCAAACATTGCTGCATATTTGTTATTGGGTTTCTCTCTCACCTAACAGTAGAGTATTCATATTTACCACACAAACCTATGAGCTCGATCATCTGCAGTAAAGTTTTAGTGGGTTAAATATTCAAATTGGTAAAATATCATTTTCTGTCCAGTCCCATATCGAAGAGTGAAGGGGAGGGGTCATCACTTTCAAATAAGTGACGTGGGCCAATCTTGCCTCAAATCCGCAATCCCATTTGGAATCTAATGGCAGCATCGGCATGGCCGTGGTACAGGCTGAAAGATATAATTTTGCAAAAGGGTGTTGAGTCTTCATCGACATAATTGCAGACTGGACATCCATCTTAACATTCTCAGAAGATTGTAAGGTTCAATAGTTGTGCAAGTAATAGCCTTGAGAACAATGGGTGCTACACGAGAGGAAAACTGGAATCCATTGTGAAGTATGGAGCAGAACTGTGGTGAGGTCCAGTGTGACACAAAAGTTTGACTCATTTACAACTGGAGCTGAAGAGGTTTGCCATTAACAGCAACAACATGTTTACCAGATTATGAGCAATATTCCTTGGGGATTTGTTGTGAGCAAGTTCTCCGATGGCCACCTTTTCGCTTCTGCACCTCCGCCGAACGATCGGATCGAATGACCCGCTGCGCTGCGACTCAAGTGCTAATCAATTCAGAGGCACAATGAAGTCAGCACCGCTCCATGAGAGTTTGTGGCCCGTGTGTAAATTCTCTGTGCAGTCGGAATTTTCTGCGTGACACACATCTTCTCCCAAATAAAGCTCTGAAGCATTCTTGCCCGAAAGTCCCTCTTGGTCTCAGCGATTTGTAACACTGTCTTATTTTGCGCTATCAATGGATCGATCACCGTCATTTACAAAAATGCACTGAACAGTTTGTTTATTTCATTATTACATGATTACCTTGACTGTGATGTGATGTCCAGTGCAACCAATAATGGCTCATCAATCTGCGATGAAAAAGAAAACCACATTTTATGGGTCATCCTTTACAGATATGATTTTAAAAATTGGTCATTGGCATTATATATATACATACCTATATATATATATATATACATACAGATATACACATATGTATATATGTGTGTATATATACATATATATATATACAGACTTGGCATTTAATATGGAATTATTTTTTTTCTTGACTTGGGTTTACTTTCTTAACTCAGTATATCAATCTGGTGAGTTTCTTTTACACTTTGGTGATTTATTTGTTAAAAGAACCATGTCACTGATTGTCTGTCGCACCAAGAAGTCAACAACAGATTATATCACAGGTGGCGTGGCAAAATGTACGGACAGGTGCATTTGATGATTGGCTTCACAGTCGGGTATACAAGGGTTGTTGCGTTCTGTATTAGTGGAAAACAACTGCTGCACGTCTCCAAAAGTTATTGCCGCTTCCTCTGGAGATGGTCCGTCAACTCGACAACGCTGTTTGTCATGGAGTGGTGGCTTTACGAAATTACGGCATGAAACAGCGTGCTATTGCTCGGCAGTATGGCATCACTCAAGGTCAGGTGTCAAAGATCCTGAAACGAAATGCTCAGAGGGGTGTCCCTACTCCAATACCGAGGCCAGGACGTCCCCGCAGAACCACAAGGAGGGATGATCGCCAGCTGCACCGGTTAGTCCGCAATGGCCGTGCCAAGTCAGCTAATCGGCTTAGGGCTGAGTGGCAGCAACTGACAAATGTGCCTGTAACCAGAAGGCTAGTCAACCAACGACTGGTTCAAGCAGGCTATCGTGCCAGGCGTCCCCTGAGAAAGCCACGCCTGACCAGACAACACCGCCAGCGCCGATTGCAGTGGGCCAGAGAGCACCGTCAATGGCAGCCAGGACACTGGAATCACGTGATCTTCAGTGACGAGTTTAGATTTCTGGTCTATCGTCAAGATGGCCACGTCCGAGTGCGCAGACAAGTGCATGAAGCCTACAACAAAGATTGTATAGTGCCAAGAGTCCAAGCTGGAGGTGGTTTGCTGACCGTTTGGGCTGATTTTCATGCAGGGGGCAAAACTGACCTGGTTGTTCTGAATGGAAACCTGAACCAGTTCAAGTACAGGGCCATTCTGGAAGAAACATTGCTTCCATTTGCTCGTGCAGCCTTTCGAGGAAACTTTGTCTTCCAAGATGACGATGCACGGCCTCATCGTGCTCGCATGATCCAACACTTTCTTGCTGACCATGGTGTAGGGCATATGGAGTGGCCTGCCATGTCCCCGGATTTTAAATCCGATAGAGAACTTGTGGACAGAATTAACGCGTCAACTTGACAACTTGGACCAGCAGCCTGCCTCTGTGCGTGAATTGCATCAGGCTATTGTCACTGCATGACGAGCGATTCCTGTCCAAACCTTGGCAAATCTCGTGAACAGCATGCCTCAACGTGTACGTGCTCTCCTGAATGCTCGTAAGGGTTACACGAAGTACTGAACTGTAATTTTACTGTCCGTAATCCCAGTCATAATTTAACTTTTGTTTTTGTTGAAAAAAAAATTGGCTAATGTGCAAAATAATGAGATACTTCTGGAAAACGTACAGAAGTTGAACACTACTGTCCATGAATTGAGTTCGATATCAGTTTACATCACTTTCAAGGATCAATTTATTTGTTTCGAAATGTCAAATGTGGTTTTTGTTTCTTTTGAAGGTCACATTAACAAAATCTAGAATAATTTCAACATAATTCCAATGAACTTTTGGTTCTGAAAAGTAAGTTCACCCCCACAAAAAAGTATTCCATATTAAATGCCAAGTCTGTATATATATACATGACATTGAGGGAGGCATTAAAAGAGAGGCTGAGTAGGGTAGAGGATGATGTGGTTGAGCTTGAAAGTGGTTGGATGTCAATGAAAGCTAGTCTGTTGGGAGCCGTTGGTGAGGTATGTGGATGGACAAAAGGACCACCGAGGCACTCGGAAACATGGTGGTGGCATGATGAAGTTGGAAAGAGGATTGACGAGAAGAGGAAGAAGTTCAAGGAGTGGCAGAAGGCGAAGGGTACGGGAGCACAAACAGCAGAGCATGAAAGTTATAAGGCAGCCAAGAAGGCTGCAAAGAAAGAGGTAGCAAAGGCGCAGGAGGCATGTAGGAAAATGTTCGGAGAACACTTGGATTAGGAAGATGGTCAGAGAGCAGTATTCAGGATTGCAAAGCAGATAGCGAAAGAGAGGTGTGATGTGATGGGGGTGAGTTGCTTGAAGGATGAAGTGGGACAAATCGTTGTGGACCCAGATGGAATTAAAGGAAGATGGAAAAGATATATGGAAATGCTGTTGAATACAGAGAATGAATGGGATGGCAACATAGAGAGTAACCCAGTTTTAGGACAGGCAGAGAAGATAACTGAGTAAGAAGTTGAGGAAGCGATAAAAGCAATGAAGAGTAGAAAAGCGGGAGGGCCGACGGGAGTTGAGGGAGATATGTTGAAGGCAGCAGGAAGTTGGGGTGTGAAGAGAATGACAGAGATCTGTAATCTGGCGGTGAAAGAAGGCCGCATTCCAGTGGATTGGGAACTGAGTACCCTCGTCCCTCTATACAAGGGGAAAGGTGACCCTCTAGAGTGTGGCTCATACCAAGCGATAAAGTTATTGGAGCATGGAATGAAGGTATTGGAAAGGGTGTTGGAGAGGAGGATAAGGAAGAAAGTGAAGATTGACCAAATGCAGTTTGGATTTATGCCAGGAAGAGGAACGACAGACGTGCTTTTTATTGTGAGGCAGTTGCAGGAGAAGTACATGGAGAAGAGGAAGAAGTTGTTTCTTGGGTTTGTTGATCTGGAGAAAGCATTCGATAGGGTTCCACGCAAAGTATTGACATGGGCAATGAGGAAGTTAGGAGTGGAGGAATGGTTGATCAGAGTCGTGATGGCAATGCACAAAAGAGCGCGCACAGCTGTAAGGACGAAGGACGGGAACAGTGGTGAGTTTGAGGTGAAGGTGGGAGTGCATCAGGGGTCGGTACTAAGTCCACTACTATTTGTAGCTGTGATGGAGGTGCTGGCTCAGAACGTAAAGGAGGGTTTACCGTGGGAGTTGTTGTATGCAGATGATCTGGTGTTGATTGCGGAAAGTACGGATGGACTGAAGGATAGGATGAACAAGTGGAAGGAATGTATGGAGACAAAAGGTCTGAAGGTGAATATCGGAAAGACGAAGGTGATGGCAAGTGGGAAAGCATGTGGTGAGGTGGAAAGAACTGGGAAGTGGCCAGTTGCTGTGTGCAGGAAGGGTGTCGGAGTGAACTCCATTCAATGTACAATGTGCGCTGAGTGGGTTCATCAAAAATGTAGTGGTCTGAGAGGGTCATTAACCAGTGTGGCAGCCACATTCAAATGTAAGGTGTGCACAGAGGGAGCTGCAGATGGAGGAAATGTTGAGTTGGATCTTGGAGACGGCGTGAAGCTGGAAGGTGTGAAAACATTTTGCTACCTCGGAGACATGCTGAATGGAGAAGGTGGATCAGACTCGGCAACGGTTGCGAGAGTGAGATGTGCATGGAAGAAGTTTCGGGAACTGAGCGGCGTGCTGATGAGGAGGAGAGTGTCGTTGAAGCTGAAGGGAAAGGTGTATGCTGCATGTGTGAGAAGTGTTATGATTTATGGGAGCGAGACATGGGTAATGAACGTCGAGCAGCAACGAAGGTTGGAACGGGTGGAAATGCGAATGGTTCGATGGATGTGCGGAGTATCGTTGAGAGAGAGGAAGACAAATGATGAATTGAGAAAAATGATGGGAATAGAGCCTTTGATTGATGCTGTGAAGAGGAACAGGTTGAGATGGTTTGGTCATGTGTTGAGGAAGGATGAAAGTGACTGGCTGAGAAGAGTGATGGGAATGAATGTAGAAGGAAGTATAGGAAGGGGAAGACCGAGAAAGACTTGGCTAAAGATGGTGGAAGAAGAAATGCGGGCAAGGGGGTTTCAAGGGGAGATGCAGAAAATAGGGAAAAATGGAGAAGATTGTCATGGGGACCGCAAGGCTAACCCCTGCTCTTGCAGGGAAAATGGCCTAAAAATGCATGTTGTTGTTGTTGTATACATATATACACATATGTATATATATATACATATATACACATATGTATATATATATATACATATGGTTTGTACACATATGTATATATGTATACAGTGCATTCAGAAACCAAGCCTGGTGTTGGCTTAGCGGTTAGGGTGCCGGCTTGGGATTCCTCGGATCCTGCGTTCGAATCCCAGTCGATCGCTGAATTAACGCCAGGGGGGTTGACTCAGCCTGTCATCCTTCCGAGGTCGGCAAATTGAGTACCAGCTTGCTGGGATGAATGATCCAGGTGTGTACCCCGGTTTAGAATAGGTGCACCGTATACCTGCGCATCGTAAGAGGCGACCAATGGTTGGCGTCAGGAAGGGCATCCGACCAAAAAACATTGCCTCAAATAGGGAACCATGATTGTCATGGGGCCCGCAAGGCATGAAAGCCCACAGAATCTTGTTTCTCGCAGTCTGAGATTCCTTTAGGTGCTTTTAAAGCGGGCTTTCATGTGTCTTTCACTGAGGAGAGGCTTCCGTCTGTCCACTCTGCCATAAAGACTATATCGGTGGAGTGTTGCAGTAATGGTTGTCCTTCTGGAAGTTTCTCCCATCTCCACACAGGATCTCTGCAGCTCAGCCAGAGTGACCATCGGGTTCTTGGTCACCTCTCTCGCCAAGGCCCTTCTCACCCGATTGCTCAGTTTGGCCGGGCGGCCCCAGCTCTAGGAAGAGTCCTTGTTGTTCCAAACTTCTTCCATTAAAGAATTTTGGAGGCCACTCTGCTCTTGGGAACCTTCAATGCAGCAGATTTTTTTTTTGTAGGCTTCACCAGATCTGTGCCTCGACACAATCCTCTCCCTGAGCTCTGCAGGCTGTTCCTTCGACCTCATGGCTTGGTTTTTGCTCTGATATGCATTGTCAGCTGTTAGACCTTATATAGAGAGGTGTGTGCCTTTCAAAATCATGCCCACTCAATTGAATTTACCACAGGTGGACTCAAATCAAGGTGTAGAAACATCTCAAAGATGATCAAGAGAAATGGGAAGCACCTGAGCTAAATTTCAAGTGTCATAGCCAAAGGGTCTGAATACTTATGTCAATGTGATATTTCAGTTTTTTCTTTTCAATAAATTTGCAAAACTTTCTAAAATCGTGTTTTCTCTTTGTCATTATGGGGTATTGAGTGTCGATTGATGAGGGAAAAAATGTATTTAAACGATTTCAGCGTAAGGCTGCAACATAACAAAATGTGAAAAAAGTGAAGGGGTCTGAATACTTTCTGAATGCACTGTAGATATACAGTCACATGAAAAGTAAGTACACCCCATGTAAAGTTTTGACTTTTTCAACATATTTCAACATTCAGCTATTTGATCTTCATTTCAACAATATTGATAGATAAAGGTGATATAATATAACAAATATCATGAAACATTTACATTTTGTAGTCCATTGTATAATTTAAATAAACATAAATGCAAATTTCGCATGTGGAAAAAGTAAGTACACCCCTACATTTATCACGACTTCAAATACCTAAAATTAGAATCAGGTGCACCAGCCCAGGTGCAAATGATTGGAACATCGTTAGAGAGGATCTTGGAGGAACCTGTCTTATTTAAACCTCAGATATTTCGTTTGGTTTGTTCTTTGTTGTTGAAGTGTGCGGCGTCACCATGCCCAGATCAAAAGAGCTCTCTGAGGCCTTCAGAAAGAAGGTTATAGATGCCTACGAGTCTGGGAAGGGATTTAAAAAGATCTCCAAACAATTTGAAATCAATCATTCGACTGTCCGGAAGATCATCTCCAATTGGAAAAGATTCCAAACAACTGCCAACTTGTTCAGGCCAGGCCGCCCCAGCAAGTTCAGCCTGAGAGCAGACCGCAAAATGCTGAAAGAAGTCCCTAAGAACCCCCAGAATGTCATCACGGGACCTCCAGGTTGCTCTTGCCACTGTTGATGTCAAAGTGCACGAGTCTACCATTAGCAAGAGGCTGCACAAATTTGATCTACATGGGAGGTGTGCCAGGAGGAAACCTTTGCTGTCCAGAAAGAACATCAAGGCAAGACTAAAGTTTGCCAATGAACACCTAGGCAAAGACCAGCACTTCTGGAACAATGTGCTCTGGACAGATGAGTAACAGGTAGAGCTATTTGGCCACAGTACCAGAAGACATGTTTGGCGAAAACCAAAGACTGCATTTGACCACAAGAACCTGATACCAACTGCAAAGCATGGTGGTGGAAATATTATGGTTTGGGGCAGCTTTGCTGCATCAGCGCCTGGGCAGCTCACCATCATAGAATCCACGATGAATTCTTCATTGTACCAGAGGGTGCTTGAGGAAAGGTGAGGCCATCTATCGGAAAGTTGAAGCTCAACTGAAGGTGGACCTTGCAACATGACAATGACCCTGAACATACCAGTAAATCCACCAAGGAATGGCTGAAAAGAATGAAATGGAGGGTTCTGGAATGGCCAAGTCAAAGCCCGGATCTAAATCCCACCGAGATGTTGTGGGGGGATTTGAAACGAGCTGTGCATGCAAGAAACCCCTCAAACATCGCACAGCTGAAAGAATTCTGCATGGAGGAGTGGGCAAAAATTTCTCCCAGTCGATGTCAGAGACTGGTAGACAGTTATAAGAAATGCCTACTTGATGTTGTTTCTGCCAAAGGGGGGCAATACCACCTATTAGAGCCAAGGGTGTACTTACTTTTTCACATGCGAAATTTGCATTTATGTTTATTTAAATGATACAATGGACTACAAAATGTAAATGTTTCATGATATTTGATATATTATATCACCTTGTTCTGTCAATATTGTTGAAATGAAGATCAAATAGCTGTATGTTGAAATCTGTTGAAAAAGTCAAAACTTTATATATACACGCACGCACACACACACACACACACACACACACACACACACACACACACACACACACACACACACACACACACAAAAGTGAATAAAAATTTATGCTAAATTAAAAACGCAATGTAGGGATGACAAACTTCAGTCTAAAAAAGGTCATAAACAAGATAGGGATGATGCTGGTTTAGAGAGTAGCTGACAGTATTGCCATCACATAACAATCCCTACATCACTGCCTCATTTACACTTCATCAGTTATTGCTTCAAGCTTCTATAAACTCTTTACTTTCTTGATTCGATATTATTTATTCAATATTCAAATCAAGTAAACTTGATTACTGGTTACATCACTACTTGATTACTCCTGTCGTGTAGCCACGTACTGAGACTACAAATTAGCAGCCCGAGTATAATGTTATAATATCAATACATGATCATCAACTTCTTAAAACTGCATGGACATCTCTAATAACAGCATTCAATAATTATCTCCATTTGTGATTGGTTACTCGAAATTGATTTAAAAAAAAAAAAATTAGGAAAGACAACTGAAGCTGCAAGAAGTCCCTGGAATTATACAGGAGCTTCTTATACTTATGCAGAAATGAAATATAGGAGCTAATATATGAAATATAATACTTTTAGCTCAGCCGAGCCCTCGACATTAGTCTGGAGGCAGTGATGTTGGGATTGTTATGTGATGGCAATACTGTTAGCTACTCTGACGTCTAAACCAACATCATCCCTATCTTGTTTTGGACCTTCTTTACACTGTAATTTGTCATCCCTACATTGCCTTTTTAATTTGGCATAAATTTTTTTATTCACTTGTTTCTGTAATTTTTTTATGCTGTGAAATAACACTGGTATATGGTACTCAGAGGATACCAAATCTTGGAGCAAAAGTGCCAAGATATATTGGTCAGCAATGTCAAACACTGCATGTGTGTTCCTATATTGTCTGACGTAACCCTGACTGTATCTTGCAGCTCTGTCTTATTGCTCGTTGCTCAAAGAGTAATCTCTTCATCCAGCCTCAGGCCACACAAAGACCTGCACTTGGAAATGCCCAAACTAACTGATGTGGTTTCCCTCTCACCAATAGGGTGGGGAGAGAGGGGAGGGGCGGAGCCTCTCGAGGAATTTATGTACGGCCGGACACATGAAAGACACTCTCGTGGGTTTTATTGTTTTGCTTACTTCAAGTGTCAATACAACTTATTATGCACTCAAACTGCAAATGTCCTCGATAAACTACGATGAGAGTATGAAAAGATACTCCAATTTTTGTTTTGTATCGGTGGGTGGGGCCGACATTTTTTTTTTATCCACGTCATCCCTACGTTAGTACGTAGAGTCGACAGTGCCAGCACACTCTCTGAAAATAGTTTTGTAAACCTAACTTCAATGTAGAACTTTGCAAGGGGGTTTTGGGGCTTCCGGAAGCGACGGAGGGGTGGGATGGACGCGAAGTGTTGGACTTGTGCAGGCCGAGCACTGTGTGGTGCGCTGGGCTGGATCGTTACAAGGATTGTGATTAAACCCAAGGCTGATGCGTCCTGTTTGAATACCCCGTTTCTCGGTCTTCACATACGAATCCTTATAACTTTATCAAGACAAGATGTAAGTATTTATCTGTAGTATCCAAATCCTGGTTCTGGGAAATCAGAAGACCTCGGTAATACTTGAGTAGATTCTCGCCAGACAAAAATAGTCACTATAAATCATCAGAAAGACGTTAGTCAAACACATTGTACATGTGACACGCTTTCTTCTCTGCGCATGCGCATGGCAAGGTTCAGGGTTGATCGAGTTGGCGTGGGGAAGGGCGTGGCCTTGCCAAACTACGATGGCCTCGGTTGAGCATGAGAGAACACGCTCTCAGAGAGTATCTGTAAATATTTAACTGGGGAAACAAATTATAACAAAGGATTCTGCACCAAGTAAAACTCCAGTCATTGCCATTGAGAGAGGCCCAGCTGAGAAATACACCGTCTGAATAATTATTGTAATATCTGAGATGATGTTCTACTGATTTACAAATGTTGTAGTACAAACTTTGTCGACTTGCTCACCAATGGCGTCCTGAGGGTGTCTGGCATAAAAAAAAATTTTTTTAAATAAAATAATTGTTCCCCCTCCACCCCTGCTTCCACCTCCCTCTCCCAAATCCCCAACCCCAGTAGGCACTAGGCATGGGTCATACTAATAGGGCATAGAGCCATAGACATAACTAAACTCGGATCTTTATATTTAAATAATAATGAATTGACCATTTACCACTCCAGTCGATGCAGTCAGAATGCCAAAACAAAGATAAATGGATCACGAAATGTCAGTTCAAATATTTATTAAACTAGTGGGCCCGTTGGTACATTCGACCAAATTTCAATTGGGGACTTTTGGATCTTCGGGGACTTTTGATTAATCTGGGTCTTTTTGGTCCTCGGGGACTTTTGGGTCATCTGGGTATTTTGGGTACTCGGGGACTTTTGGTTCATCGGGACTTTTTGGTCATCAGGGACTTTTGGGTGATTTGGGTCCTCCGGGACTTTTGGGTCTTTTGGGTCAGGTGTTAAAGGGTCTTCCAAGGTCTAAGGTGTCTCAACAGTCCAAAGGGTTAAAAAGCACATTTGAATAGTACATAATTAATTAATAGACGTGAAAAAGTATGACACACACACACACACACACACACACACACACACCTCATCCATTTATAGTAGATTCAATTTGCGTGTCTGGTATTCCTTGTTCAGGCTGTTTTATATGACGGCATCAGTGATGCGCCGACGTAGCGAATCTGGCGCCGAGAAACCGTGACTCTAGATGGTTTGTTGATCACGTGGTTTTCTTTTACCTTGACCCGTGACTCGAGGGTTCGTGGGGCACGTGTCCCGTGTGTGGTGTTTCGCACTGGTACCTCGCTTTTAATTTATTTTTCATAAAGGTAACGATGAAAAACAAGGCATTTCCCGAGACATGATATTTCTGCTGATATTATTTGATGCCACATTCACATTATCACGCATAACGCCGACACTGAGGCGAATGTGTCTCGCGTTTAGGGCCCGCTCGAAGGCCTGCCTTTTTTACAATGAAAAAAGGTAAAAAGTCAAACATTTGAACAGCCTTGGACATGCACCTTGACCCCATGGCCAAGGCACAACGTCAACAAGGCTGTCCCCATAACAATACACATGCGCCTCAACCCCAAGGCTGAAGCACATGGTCATTCAAACGCATGCATCATGCCCCCGAAGGGCCACAATGCATGGTCATACAATTGGGACCACTCCTCTCAATAGGAGTAAGACCCCTTAATCCACTGACAGGGAATTTACTCCTGTCAGGTGACTGCACCCTGGGCAAGTAGCCTTGCCTGGGGCGCAAAATAGTCTAGCGGCTCCGCCCCCATTAACCCGATTGACAGTCATAGCCACGCCTACCCCAGTCCCATTATTGTCCCCCGTTGCACAGCGTAGCGAAATGGGGACTATGGCTTTCCCCTCCGTCCGTGTGTGCGTGCGTGCGTAAGCGAAGGACCGCATTCGAATTTGGTGTGTGGGTGCAACCCACGTCAAAATCCAAGATGGCCGCCGCCATGTATGTCTGATGCCATGTATGTCTGAACCTTGTGAGATGAATATCTTGAAAAATAAGCGAAGTACCAACTTCTAATTTGGTGTGTGGGTGTATCTCGGCATACGGAAGAACGCTATTGAAAATTGGGTCGCCACGTGAAAATCCAAGATGGCCGCCACCATATATATGTCTGAACCTTGTGAACGAAATATCTCGAAAAATAAGCGAAGTACCAACTTCTAATCTGGTGTGTGGGTGTATCTCAGCATAAGGAAGAACGCTATTGAAAATTGGGTCGCCACGTCAAAATCCAAGATGGCCGCCACCATATATATGTCTGAACCTTGGGAGCGAAATAGCATGTTTTCTGCGTCTTCCACTTTGTCAACTCACATCACTTCCCCGACGGGGGACCGAGGCGTAACGCTTGTTTTACATAGGAATGTCGTTTTCCGTACTTTTCGTGGAATCCTTTCAAGCTACGAGAATTATTATACCAAAGGATGTTGCAGGAAGTAAAACTCTATCGAATGATGGCAGAATCATTGTCATTGATGGAGTATTGATGTCATTTTTTTTTTTTTTTGGCCTTTTCCATAGTTTGGAGAACTGAAAAGGGATCCCTACCTCGTCAATCAGCTGAACAGACCAGGTAGACCCTCGTATATAGCGTAAGCAAGTTTTTAAAGAAGATAATACAACTTTAGTTTTGTATGTAGCAGATGGCACCGACATTTTTGTCCATGCCATCCCTACGTAAAGAGTACAAGTGTACTCTCTGATATATATATATACACACACACACACACACACACACTTGTATATACGGTATATATTTGGTGTATCAGAAAGTAATGTTCTTTTTTAAGCTGTGTATTCCACTTTGAAAAATGACATTACTTTCCAGTACACCGGATATAAAACAGATGGCTGTCCGTTTGTCTGTTCACGGTTATCCTGATTGGCTGGTGTGAGGCTAGGTGCAATGTGATTGGCTCCTGGCAAGATGGAATAATATATCGTATACGTTTATTAAAAGCTGCTATTCGAAATCTGGTTCCATACTTCACGATCGGAACTCTTGGCCTAAATAATTGCCAATGTCGAGTGAAATGAGAACAAAATTAGGAAAAAGCAATTTATTTTAATGAAATAATAGCCTCCGCGAGATGAGGTAAAATGGCTCCAACAGTCATTTTTTCACTCTTTTAAAGTTATTATTGCATGTCTGATTTTATTTCATACGGTCCATGGACATCGGTCATGATCTTTTTAGATTCGGATTCTACTTTTATGATACATTTACATAAATGCATCACAGTTTGATTATTTCCATGGCGCTAAGGGATGACCTCAGCAGACAGAATGACCTCGAGGTACGCACACTCTCCTTTAGGCTGTCTCGCCTGGGTTTGAATCCCAACCCAGCTATAAACCATCATCCTGCTGTTTCACGGACTGGGTGAATCGTCAATATGTGCCGTTTCTTCGATGGACGTTAAACCGGGCGTCCCGTCTTCCGACATTAGTCGATGGACGTTGAAGATCCCCACGGTGTCCTTCACGAAGAGTGGGCGAGGTATTGCCGGCATCCTGGCCAAATTACAAATTCCTGCCCGAACTACTGCTGGGGAGGCAATGGCAAACCACCCAGTATAACCATTGCTCAGAAGCTGCTAGATGTGAGACGTGAGAGAGGAGTGGAGGAGGGGGAGAGAGGAGGGGGATACTTTTGCTAGCTTTCCCCATTACGTGGGAGGTGTGCTCCTTCTAGTTCATAATGAGTTCCATAATTTAGTTTTCAATACGCCTGTGATTGTTGTTTTATCTGTAATACTGCAAGCAGAATGGGATGGAAAAAAGAGACTAAAGAAAGCCATGATGCTGTATTTATTATTCAGCACGGCATAGAGAATTCTCCAACCCATTCCTTCACCCCTCCATTTTTCCTTGTAAACAAATACAAGGATTAAGTACATTTGACAGACAGCTCAATGATTGAGTTTGCACAGGTTTGTGTTCAAAGAATGAAAGTTCAGGTTTGACCAATTAAATCTCACCAGTGCCACTCCTCCTCCTAAATGCAGGAATGTACAGGTTTGCCCCCGTGCCAGCGGTATTCTCCTACTTTCTTTGCAAAACACACATTGGGGCATCAAAACATCCACCAGGTATAAAAGCTGTCAGATGAACCCCTCGGCTAAACGTCCCATGCCATTTACCAGACTTGGTGGTGCAGTGGTTAGAGCACCCTTTCACCCACAAAGGAAATATACTTGTGTCAGAGACACAGCACAAAGGTATCTCCTATTCCATGTATTTATTCAGCCAGTGTTGCACCTTTGGCATCATTTTAGCGATCTGGGAAGTATGACAGGCTGTGTCCACTCACCTGGTGTTAATTCAACGGAACGACAGGAGCTCAAACTCAGGACCCGACTATCTGAAGACAGCCACCTTAACCGTTAAGCCAACACCGGGCTTATAATGTTTGTGATAACCTCAATATATTAGTGTGAAGTGTATGAATGAAATTCATGGGTAGCGCGAATCTACAGGTAACACTTGACTCTTCCAACATCACCGCATTGCATAAAAAGTGCAAAAACGGATCCCCCTTAACTACCGACCAATTAGCTCACTTCCAATCATCAGCAAGGTCACGGTATCTATAATCTCGGTTGACATAAAAATCATACCTGTTCTCCAATAGTGGGATTACTTTCAGCAGCTCCGTGACTATTTTGCGGAGACTAAGTTTGAGGGTGGATTAAGGTACCACCAAGAGGTCAATGGCAACTTTGAAAGAGCTACCGTACAGGTCTTTATGGAAAACATGTGACAACAATATCCCAAGCACTCCACAAGTCTGGCCTGTATAGTAGGGTGGCAAGAAGGAAGCCATTACTCAAAAAACACACCTTGAGTCCCGTTTGAGGGGTGCAAAAGACCACTCCAGAGATTCTGAAGCCATGTGCGAAAAGGTTTTGTGGTCTGACGAAAGCAAGATGGAACTTTTTGGCCTAAATACAAAACGTTATGTTTGGTACAAACCCAACAAAGCGCCTCACCCAAAGAACACCATCCCTACTGTGAAGCATAGTGGTGGCAGCATCATGTTATGGGGATGTTTCTCATCAGCAGGGACTGCGGAAATTGTCAGAATGGAAGGGAAAATGGATGGAGCAATAAGAAAATCCGAGAGGGAAAACCTGTGCCCTCTGCAAGAAAGGCCTGAATTGCGCGGGCTTCAGCAGACCGACCAAGCCATGGCCAAAGCGACCCGGAATGCAGCATGGCAAACAAAAAGATAAATGTCCTTGAGTGGCCGAGTCAGAGCCCCGACCTAAGTCCAATCCAAAATCTGTGGCATGACTTGAAGATTGCTGTCCATCAACACTCCCCACACAACTTAAATGAGCTTGAACAGTTTTGTACAGAATAATGGGCAAATATTGCTCAATCAAGGTGTGCAAAGTTGGTGGAGACCTGTCCCAACAGACTCGGCTGTAATTTCTGTCAGAGGTGGTTCCACCAAGTATTAACTTCCGGAGTGGACAATTGTCCAACCAAGATGTACTAGTTTTGTATTTTTAATTAATTTTCTGAAATTTGTAGAAATTGTTTTTCACTTGGAAGTTGTGGGTTACGATGTGTGAATAAAGGTGGAAAAAGTCTGATTTAATGCAATTTAATTCCAGGCTATGAGGAAACAAAAGGTGAAAATTTGAAAGTGGGTTTAGATTTTGTACAGACATTGTATACAGATATATATATATGTAGATATATAGATATATACATTAGCTGAAGTATCTGGAGTTACCCGGGGAAGGGGGAAGAGGATGGGTGGGGGATGGAAGGGGAGGGGAGGAGGACAAATTAAACTGTGTGAGGAGTGCTTTAACCTCAGCATTGCACAACCTCAGCATTGCACAGTTGGAAAAGGGAACTGCAGTACCCTCTGCCACCGCCACCAGGTGGCGAAACACAGTACACAACTACACATTCACACAGAGAACTTATGCCCCCACACCCCTGCGTGAGGCTGTGGTCATAGAGGCTATGTTACCCCCTATCTCCCATACCCCCTAACCACACACAAAGTTGTATTTGAACCCCGAGTTTGGAGTTTGTAACTTAAATGATGTGGCCGTGCATAAGAAAGAAAGCCGGAAAGAGACAGAGACAGACAAACACAGACACAGACACACATAATATATATATATATATATATATATATATATATATATATATATATATATATATATATACACCATCTCTATCATCATGAGGTCTTCCACGGCAGACAGCTTCGACTATATAATGTATATATATGTATATAATCGAAGGTGTCTGTCGTGGAAGACCTCATGATAGAAAATGGCAAATCAACACAATTGTGGAGAAGTGGATGGGTGAAAAAAGGTGGATGGGGTAAACATACAGGACAAATGTTAAAATATAGTTCAGATAACGGATCATTGGGAAGGGGGTAGGAGATGGTAGGAAGGGGGTAGGAGATGGTAGGAAGGGGGTAGGAGAAGGTAGGAAGGGGGTAGGAGATGGTAGGAAGGGGATAGGAGATGGTAGGAAGGGGGTAGGAGATGGTAGGAAGGGGGTAGGAGATGGTAGGAAGGGGGTAGGAGATGGTAGGAAGGGGGTAGGAGATGGTAGGAAGGGGGTAAGAGATGGTAGGAAGGGGGTAGGATATGGTATGAAGGGGGTAGGATATGGTAGGAAGGGGGTAGGAGATGGGAGGAAGGGGGTAGGAGATGGTAGGAAGGGGGTTGGACATGGTAGGAAGGGGATAGGACATGGTATGAAGGGGGTAGGAGATGGTAGGAAGGGGGTAGGAGATGGTAGGAAGGGGATAGGATATGGTATGAAGGGGGTAGGAGATGGTAGGAAGGGGGTTGGAGATGGTAGGAAGGGGGTTGGAGATGGTAGGAAGGGGGTAGGAGATGGTAGGAAGGGGGTAGGAGATGGTAGGAAGGGGATAGGAGATGGTAGGAAGGGGGTTGGAGATGGTAGGAAGGGGGTAGGAGATGGTAGGAATGGGGTTGGAGATGGTAGGAAGGGGGTTGGAGATGGTAGGAAGGGGATAGGAGATGGTAGGAAGGGGGTAGGAGATGGAGGGGTATATAAAAATATGTGAATGAATCGTGGACGTCCTGAAGGGATTGGAAACTAAACAAGATGGTCGTGGGTTGTTGTCTTACTGGAGGGAAATTGTTACTGGAGGTTTCCACAGGTGAGATAAAAAGGGGATAAAGAATCAGGTGAGCCCTAAGCTGACTTTTCGAAAAGGAAACGAGATTTTGTGGAGTTTCTGGAATGTGTTCGACCATGCAGGGCTGGATTAGAGAAGGAACGGAATGGGAGACGCTACAGACGAGAAGCAGATCGCCTCAGCCTCCCTCAGATACGAGGGCAATTAATAATAAATTGCAACTCAGTTATATATATATAGAAACACGAACATTTCCCAACTTTATTTCTTCAGTAACCACGCTTCATCTCAACGCACACACAGAGCCCATTTGATCTTTCAACGAGCAATGGCCGCTCAAGGAGGAGTTCAGTGAAACATCGTCTTCAATAGAAGCTTTAGGCAGGAATTTAGGTACAAATAATGGGAAACTCTGGACCTCGTCCGAGCTGTTTATGGTGGATGTTTCTGTCATTCAAACTCGGGTCTCTCAACAAGCCACATTTCAAAGTTGGCCTCCAAAGGCAGACGCCAAGTATGTGTGATAAGGTAACACGCACCTGGGGTGTATGGTTCACCTGGTCAAACCTACACTGGTGATCGATGGCCCAAGGAACTCTGGCCTTGTGAAAAGGCGCATTGTCCTGCAAACACGCATCCATATCCTCGTGGTTTCTCAAGGTTGCTCCATGCGGCTGAGCCAGCAAGTGAGCATACCTATTGACCAGTGATGGCAGGTGTTGTACGGAAGCATGTGATCCATCATGAGCACACCTTTTTGAATCCCAGAAGATACCGGCCATGATCTTGCCGGCTGCCAGGTCTTTCAGGGGTGGAGATGCCTGGTACTTCCATTGCTTGGATTCGATCTTGGTCTCAGAGTGCCAGGAGTGAACCCATCATCACCGGGAAGCAAATGTGACAAACTCCACAAAAACTCCACCATCATCACCGGGAAGCAAATGTGACAAACTCCACAAAAACTCCACCATCATCACCGGGAAGCATATGTGAAAAACTCCACAAAAAGTCCACCATCATCACCGGGAAGCAAATGTGACAAACTCCACAAAAACTCCACCATCATCACCGGGAAGCATATGTGAAAAACTCCACAAAAAGTCCACCATCATCACCGGGAAGCAAATGTGACAAACTCGACCATCATCACCGGGAAGCAAATGTGACAAACTCCACAAAAAGTCCACCATCATCACCGGGAAGCAAATGTGACAAACTCCACAAAAAGTCCACCGGATCAGCGTTGAAACTTGAAGAGCTCCAGCAACTCTTTACGGGATACTGTTGGCGATAATCTAGATTGGAGAAGAAACCATGGACATTCCACGATGTTCATAGTTAACGATTCCAATGTAAATCCCAAACTGTTTTCCAAGTTCTGCAAACCTTGATTACCATGGCTTCCACAGCAGAGATTGTTCCTGGACAGGTTGCGTCGGAAGGTGGTCCAGACCAAATGTCAGCGACACCACCTGCTCGAAAATTTGATGACCGCATGTTGCTCAAGCTTTGAGAAGTCCGTCAGCATGAACCATCCTCAGATAGTATTGATGCAAACATGACCGGCATGAATACATGTATGTGCAGGTTTCAATAACGCAGGTAGACCGGGCAATAGGCACACTAATTGTGGTGCAAATTGTAAAACATTTTGAACTCTCGCACACCCATAACCCTCAGGACTTTGGACTGCAGAGCCCCCACGTGTGCGAGATGGGATGTCACTGGCACCAGCCTTCCAGAGGAGGGCCAAGGTCCAAGGAACTGTGAAGGAATGCTTTGTACATCGTTAGGAGGTGAGAGAGGTCAAAGTTGTACCCGGTTCTGTGACGTTGACCAAGGTTCCGCCCAGTGCGAAATGCCAGCTTGAAGTTGTGGGTGCACCTCTGCCAATGCTTGGTGGGGGTTTGCCAAGCAATCTGTAACGAAAGGCAAGGTAAGAGTGTCCTATTTCCGGTGCTTAGTGGCATTCTATGTGATTCAGCAGATTCTTATCTTCTCTAGAAACGGATTGCATAATATTAGGGGAGGGGAGGGAAGGTTGGTCATCCGTGCTCCAATGCTGCCATTTGGTGATGTATCCCTCTATTATCCTATTTGGTGTTCCACCATTAAATGAGCACCAGGCTCGGTATGCTGGGATCCTTGGTTCAAATTGCACAGTGTTGATCTATCTATTGTGCAATTCACCTTGTAGTTTACTGTTTCCGAATGTGTCTTCCATGCACAAGCTCTCTCCCTCCCATCAGCCTTGGATATAAAATTTAAAATAATTCATTTCCAACACCAAGTAATTAAAGCTTTAAAGTTGGAATCTGTGTCTGTGTGTTTTCTTAAATATTTGAATATATTTGGCCCTTTCCAGCTTCGTGTGCTGCTTCTCATGATGAGACAAGTAGATGTGAGCTGAGAGCATACTCCATGCAACCTCAGCAGGAAGGAATAGGGCATGTGCGTGTGGGGGGAAAGCGGGAGTCGGGCATTAACTGTACCGGCACGTCAACCTCATTTTGTACCGGCACGCCAACCTCATTTTGTACCGACACGTCAACCTCATTTTGTACCGGCACGTGAAGCTCATTTAGTACCGGCACGCCAACCTCATTTTGTACCGGCACGCCAACCTCATTTTGTACCGACACGTCAACCTCATTTTGTACCGATACGTCAACCTCATTTTGTACCGGCACGTGAAGCTCATTTTGTACCGGCACGCCAACCTCATTTTGTACCGGCACGTGAAGCTCATTTTGTACCGGCACGCCAACCTCATTTTGTACCGGCACGCCAACCTGATTTTGTACCTGCACGCCAACCTCATTTTGTACCGGCACGCCAACCTCATTTTGTACCGGCACGCCAACCTCATTTTGTACCACCACGTCAACCTGATTTTGTACCGGCACGCCAACCTCATTTTGTACCGGCACGCCAACCTCATTTTGTACCGACACGTCAACCTCATTTTGTACCGGCACGTGAAGCTCATTTTGTACCGGCACGCCAACCTCATTTTGTACCGGCACGCCAACCTCATTTTGTACCGGCACGTCAACCTCATTTTGTACCCCCACGTCAACCTGATTTTGTACCGGCACGCCAACCTGATTTTGTTCTGGCATGCCAACCTGATTTTGTACCGGCACGCCAACCTGATTTTGTACCGGCACGCCAACCTCATTTTGTACCTGCACGCCAACCTCATTTTGTACCGGCAAGCCAACCTCATTTTGTACCGGCGTGCCAACCTCATTTTGTACCGGCGCGCCAACCTCATTTTGTACCGGCACGCCAACCTCATTTTGTACCGGCACGTCAACCTCTTTTTGTACCGGCACGCCAACCTCATTTTGTATCGGCACGCCAA
>NC_136264.1:17305356-17365356 GCF_964187855.1 Myxine glutinosa
GCCATTGTGTGCTCCTTGTACGTACTTGAGATTCAACTCCCGTCCTCCTTTTCCTCCTCTTTGTTTCATTCTTGTGGGAGCCGTTGGGGATGCTCTCCATGCTGGTGGGACACTGTTCCTGATGACCCAACGCATTTGTGTGAATCGTTTTCCACTTGTAATTATTCCAAATGTGAATGAATACCGATGTGAATACCGATCGAGCTGCCCTCTTTCCTCCACTCCCACCATTGTTACTAATTTTGTTTTTTTTAGTTTTTAGTAATTTATTTTTTACTTTTTTTTGTTTAATAACAATAATAATTTTAATAATTTAAATTTATGAAATGTAAATTTAATAAATTATATATTATTATTTTAGTAATAAAATAATTTTTTGTCAATCTTTAGTTTTAGTTCATTTTTAGCTTACACGACCCTCGATCTTGTATAGAAAAAATAAATAAATAAATAAAGACATTCCTGTGTATGTACTACTGTGTTCAAAAAGTATCCGACCTTTATTTTTCGTGCGTAAAAAAAAAGAAGCTAGGGAGGCGTTGATTGGTGCACGTATGTAGGCGATCCTAATGCGCACGCGTGAATTTTTTCCCACCTGCAGAAGCTGTCATTCGACGGCAGACCGCCGATGAGTGAGGACATGTAAGTGAGTGCCGTCGGATTTTCGTTTTTGACAAAATGACGGAAAAACTTGAACAACGCTACTGCTTCAAATTTTGTGTGAAGCTTGGCGATTCCCAAGTGGAAACGATCCGCAAGATTCAACACCGTTCATTCCATTATGAAGGAGGATTTGGGCTTTTTGAACGCACTACGTATGTATGTATGTATGTATGTATGTATGTATGTATGTATGTATGTATGTGTGTATGTATGTCTCGTCATTGTATAATCAACCGACTGGGTCCATCTCCACCAAATTTTGTACACATGTTTGAGGTACCCAGCATCAGGTCTTCGGCATAAAAGGATTCCCCTCAACCTGAACCCTGCGAGAATGGGGAGGCCTGCGATTTTCACCTGCACATTGATGTCGCACAACATCGAGACCTGCTGGAGGGAGCTGGTATTGAAACCTTTTTTCGCTCCCGGAGGGAACAGGTGTTGCTTTTACAAAAAAGGAGACGCATCCATCACGCGAAGAAGAAGCACGTCCTCGAGCTTTAATGTCGTGTTTCCTGCTTCCTGCTGGTTAGAAGCAAAAAAATCAATGTCCTTAGTTGGAAAGCTAATAATCAATTTACTTCAAACAAAAATTGTCCGTTTAATCATAAAGGTTTCTTCTCTTCTCCCTGTCAAGGATGGAGTGCCCCAAGGCAGTATTCTGGGCCCAGTCCTAGTCCTGATCTTGATCAATGATCTCTCTGATTCTCTGGAAATCCTTTTTCTATTTGCTGATGACTCCACATTCTGTTGTGACATCCCTCATCCTTCATATCGGCAGGCAGCAGCTTCTTCCCTCTCCAGACCTTGAGGAAAATCCCAAACTGGTCAAACACTTGGAATATGTGGATCAATCCTGACAAATCTCACACTGATGACGTCGAGTCTCCTCTGGCAATGATGGCGTGTTTTCCATCATATTCCCTTTCTATGGCTGGTATACACGGGTATGTGTGTGGTATAGATGGGGGTCGCCACTCCTCTCCGTCCCTCTGCTGACCGTTGGGGAATTCACCCTCTTCCGCCCGTGCTGTTGTCGTCGACTGGACTCTCATCCACCAGATGTGCAGAGCCATCTGCCATTTAAACCGCATGGCTGCGGACCGTTACCCTAGTAAGGTTGGCTGACAGGTACTACACCTTGCCCACAGGTGACCTGGGGTTATGCAAAGCAGGGGCATCCATCTCCCTAAGGTATCGGAAGACACCTGCATACCCACACTCTAATTCTCGCCGAAAGGGCCGTCTGGCAAATCACTCAACTATTTTGCTTTTGAGGAGGTTCCGCCATTCAAACTCCTGGGTCTCGCTGCCAGCCATGATCTTTCTTAGGCAAACCACGTATCAAAGTTGGCTTCCAAAGCCAGCCACTGACTGGGCATCCTCTGTCATACAAACTCCTTCCTTGGCACACCTGAACTCCTTACATGGTCCACCATCCACCATCAACCAGGTCTTCATTCACCACCATCTCAGATCTTCAGCTGCAGCTTGATGCAGTATTGCTCTCCCTTCTGGCCTGGCTCTCCTGCCTCACAACTTGCTCTGCTTGATGCCATGGAAACCAAGGTCTTCAAGATCATTGGAATCTCTCGTGATGAAGCTGAGTCTATTGGCCTTTTACTTTGCCATTGCAGACAGGTCGGTGATCTCTGTCTTCTTCCGCCGACTTTCTGGTCTTGCACCCTCTGCTCTTTCTGTGCTTTGTGCTTCCCCCCCCCCCCCCCTCCACCCCCCCACCCCAGGTTTCTTCAGGGCTCACATGGTCCACCATCAACCCCCTTCTGGTGAAACTCCCGAAATCCAGGATTACTGCTCACCTCCATTCATTTGTTCCTATTTTTTCCTGCATCTGGAACCAACTTAAACATCCTCCTGAAACTCATTCTTCCCTCCAGGTCTTCAAGTCAGTATTCACCACCATCTCAGATCATCCTCAATCCCAAACCATGATCTGTTTCAATCTCGATCAATCCAAAAACAATTTTTCCACTTGTTTCATTTAATTTTACATCCTCACCGAGACCCACGGATAAGCATGCAGTTTCTTTGCGACGTGCACCATGCTGTCTTTCGATTAAACCGACAGGTAGGCACGGCTAGTAATCTCGCAAAAAATTCCTTTGTTGCACAGCTCAGCTTATTTCCTCACCGAGTCACGTTACCATGGGGAATGGGTGTCCACTAGTGGTGTAAATTATCTTTTGAAGGAAAACGCTCAAAATACGCACTTGCCGAGCTAAACTCACGGCCATGCGTCCATCCTGAAATTCTGACACCTGCATTCCATGTATGTATGGATGTAACGATGTAAGGAGTCAACGATGTAAGCACATCGTACATAGTGTCGTCCTTCAGTGCTCATGTAAATCTTGCTCTCCCAAATACCTGTAGTCACAAAATGATTCTAAAAATAATACATTGGTATATTACACAACTAATGTCTATATGTGCACAACTTTGTCGAGATGTGACCCCTTTTGATCCGCTAAAGGTCTGTTTATAGGACAGTGTCGGTGTCCAAGCCGAATAGCTAATGAAACCATCCAATATACCACCAGGAAATTGTTTCCAGAATCCATCAAGAGTCCAGAAAAGATTTTTTTTTTTTTTTTTTTTTTGTTGGGGGAATTTGATCGCATGTAAATTACTCACTTTTCTCGGCTGTCCTTGTAATTTCCTAACAAAAAAAAAATCCCTTCCTTTTACTTTTCCAAGCAAAATGCTTCCTGGCCATTTTCTTCATATCGCTCTCCTCCACCTGGCGTCAGGAAGGGCATCCGGCCATAAAACATTGCCTCAAAAAGAGAACCATGACAATTACAACTACATGTGGGCAGGGTACAGCCCGAAGTGGAGATCGGTTTCTGAGGTTTGGGACATGGAATGTAGGGACAATGACAGGGAGATCAGGAGAAGTGGTGGAAGTAATGGTCAGAAGAAGAGTGGACATATGTTGTATGCAAGAGACGAGATGGAAGGGAAGTGGTGTGAGCATGGTGAAGGGTAGGCAGGGACAGAAATACAGGTTTGTGTGGCAAGGGTGCCTGGAGGGCGTGAATGGTGTTGGTGTCCTGTTTTCTGAGGAGTTTGTAGACAGTGTGGTGAGTGTGACTAGAGTGAGTGATAGGTTGATGATGGTGAAAATGATGATTGGAAAGCTCTTGGTGAAAGTCATCTCGGGATATGCTCCGCAGGTTGGTCGAAGCGATGAAGAGAAGGAAAAGTTCTGGTGTGCGATAGAGAAGCTGATGGAAAACGTGAAAGATGAGGAAGTTGTGGTCGGAGGAGACCTAAATGGACATGTGGGAAGGAGTATGGATGGTTTTGACGGAGTTCATGGGGGTTACGGATATGGTGTGAGAAATGGAGAAGGTGAAAGGATTTTGGAGTTTGCTGATGGAGCTGATTTGTTGATTTGTAATACTCAGTTCCAGAAAGAGGATAATAAGCTTGTTACATACACGTCAGGTGGGTCGACGACAACCGTTCACTACCTGATGGTGCATAGGCGAGATAGGGGGCACCTCCGGGACACAAAGGTGATCCCGGGGGAGGAGGCTGTTTCACAGCACCACTTAGTTGTCTGCGACGTAAGGGTGAAGGTGCGAGGAGAGCTCGGCGGGTGAAGTACCAACCGAGAATGAAGGTGTGGAGGTTGAAAGAGGTGACAGTAAGGGAGGAATTAAAAGGGAGGCTGAGTAGGGTCGAGGATGATGTGGTTGAGCTTGAAAGTGGTTGGATGTCAATGAAACCTAGTCTGTTGGGAGCCGTTGGTGAGGTATGTGGATGGACAAAAGGACCACCGAGGCACTCGGAAACATGGTGGTGGGATGATGAAGTTGGAAAGAGGATTGACGAGAAGAGGAAGAAGTTCAAGGAGTGGCAGAAGGCGAAGGGTACGGGAGCAGAAGCAGCAGAGCATGAAAGTTATATGGCAGCCAGGAAGGCTGCAAAGAAAGAGGTAGCAAAGGTGCAGGAGGCATGTAGGAAAATGTTCGGAGAACGCTTGGATTCGGAAGACGGTCAGAAAGCAGTATTCAGGATTGCAAAGCAGATAGCGAAAGAGAGGTGTGATGTGATGGGGGTGAGTTGCTTGAAGGATGAAGTGGGACAAATCGTTGTCGACCCAGATGGAATTAAAGGAAGATGGAAAAGATATATGGAAATGCTGTTGAATACAGAGAATGAATGGGATGGCAACATAGAGAGTAACCCAGTTTTAGGACCGGCAGAGAAGATAACTGAGAAGGAAGTTGAGGAAGCGATAAAAGCAATGAAGGGTAGAAAAGCGGGAGGGCCGACGGGAGTTGTGGGAGATATGTTGAAGGCAGCAGGAAGTTGGGGTGTGAAGAGAATGACAGAGATCTGTAATCTGGTGGTGAAAGAAGGCCGCATTCCAGTGAATTGGGAACTGAGTACCCTCGTCCCTCTATACAAGGGGAAAGGTGACCCTCTGGAGTGTGGCTCTTACCGAGCGATAAAGTTATTGGAGCATGGAATGAAGGTATTGGAAAGGGTGTTGGAGAGGAGGATAAGGAAGAAAGTGAAGATCGACGAAATGCAGTTTGGATTCATGCCAGGAAGAGGAACGACAGACGCGCTTTTCATTGTGAGGCAGTTGCAGGAGAAGTACATGGAGAAGAGGAAGAAGTTGTTTCTTGCGTTTGTTGATCTGGAGAAAGCATTCGATCGGGTTCCACGCAAAGTATTTGACATGGGCATTGAGGAAGTTAGGAGTGGAGGAATGGTTGATCAGAGTAGTGATGGCAATGTACAAAAGAGCGCGCACAGCTGTAAGGACAAAGGACGGGAACAGTTGTGAGTTTGAGGTGAAGGTGGGAGTGCATCAGGGGTCGGTACTAAGTCCACTACTATTTGTAGCTGTGATGGAGGTGCTGGCTCAGAACGTAAAGGAGGGTTTACCGTGGGAGTTGTTGTATACAGATGATCTGGTGTTGATTGCGGAAAGTATGGATGGACTGAAGGAAAAGATGAACACGTGGAAGGAATGTATGGAGACAAAAGGTCTGAAGGTGAATATCGGAAAGACGAAGGTGATGGCAAGTGGTAAAGCATGTGGCGAGGTGAAAAGAACTGGGAAGTGGCCCTGTGCTGTGTGTCGGAAGGGTGTCGGAGTGAACTCCATTCAGTGTACAATGTGCGCTGAGTGGGTTCATCAAAATGTCGTGGTCTGAGAGGGTCATTAACCAGTGTGGCAGCTACATTAAAATGTAAGGTGTGCACAGAGGGAGCTGCAGATGGAGGAAATGTTGAGTTGGATCTTGGAGACGGCGTGAAGCTGGAAGGTGTGAAAACATTTTGCTTCCTCGGAGACATGCTGAATGGAGAAGGTGTATCAGACTCGGCAACGGTTGCTCGAGTGAGATGTGCATGGAAGAAGTTTCGGGAATTGAGTGGCGTACTGATGATGAGGGGAGTGTCGTTGAAGCTGAAGGGAAAGGTGTATGCTGCATGTGTGAGAAGTGTTATGATTTATGGGAGCGAGACATGGGTAATGAACGTAGAGCAGCAACGAAGGTTGGAAAGGGTGGAAATGCGAATGGTTCGACGGATGTGCAGAGTATCGTTGAGAGAGAGGAAGACAAATGATGAATTGCGAAAGATGATGGGAATAGAGCCTGTGATTGATGCTGTGAAGAGGAACAGGTTGAGATGGTTTGGTCATGTGTTGAGGAAGGATGAAAGTGACTGGTTGAGAAGAGTGATGGAAATGAATGTAGAAGGAAGTAGAAGACGGGGAAGACCGAGAAAGACTTGGCTAAAGATGGTGAAAGAAGAAATGCGGGCAAGGGGGTTAACAAGGAGAGATGCAGAAAATAGGGCAAAATGGAGAAGATTGTCATGGGGACCGCAAGGCTAACCCCCGCTCTAGCAGGGAAAATGGCCTTTAAAATGCATGTTGTTGTTGTTGTTGTTGTTGCTCTCCTCCATTGAGACCTGATAATCCCACTACATGTTTGTCCAGCTGTTAAATCTTGATAATTTGTGGTCAGGAACCAGTATCACCTTATCTAACATGGTCAAAAGGGGGAATGATTCCAAAAAAGTTTGGGAACCACTGATTTATCATAAAATAAGAGCAGGCGCAGAGATGCGCTTACCATGTTGCTTTTCTCGCGTTTCGGCTTTCTGCCTCGTCCTGTTCTATTTTTGCTTTCTTCTGCTATTAACAGTGCTAACGCAGCCTCTTCGGAACCTTGCACAGAGCTCCCCTTTGAAAATGGATAACCTTTCACACCGTGTATCACAATTCCAGTATTTGTTATTTTAAACATAGGGGCAATACCCCTGGCGCTCACCTGGTAGAATAAACAGTATACTGCACTGACTAAAGGTATTTTAAACCAATTTCAATGGTTGCTAGAAGACAAGGCAGCATGTGGAATTATTCTAACCTAATCATAACACTTTAAACAAACAAACAAAAAAATACCTATTTTTGGGGGCAACCCCCCCCCCCCCCCTCCCCCCCGTACACCTCCAAAGGGGCAGATTTTTTTTTTTAATGCCATGAACAAACTTTGGTACATCATGGGTGGTGAAGGTTGTGGTCAAGTTTCATCAAAATCGTGTGTGTAGTTTCAGAAAAGAAAACAAATACCTATTTTGGGGGGTCAAACCTGGATCCACTTTGATCCCGGTGAACCCCCTTTGACCCCAATTTTTTTTTTTTTTTAAATGCCAAGAACAAACTTTAGTCACAACAGAACAAATATAATTTGTGCCAAATTTGGTCGCAATCCCATCAGCGGTTTTGGAGAAGAAGTTTCAAGTGTTTACAGACTGACGGACGGAAAACGCGCCATCGCATAAACTCCCCTGAACTTCGTTCCAGGTGAGCTAAAAATCGATTATAATGGAATGACTTGCCTCGTCGTTTTGGGTTAGGCCGTGTGGTTAAGATATGCCATTCTTGATATTGTCCGCTCATTAACCTCACTCTTCTGTTCATCCTTTTAACCTCCTCACTCACCATTAACATCTCAAACGTATTTTTGACTCGAAGGTCTCAAACTCATTTTGCAAAAAATGTTCGTTTCCCATGAATCGTACACTTTTCAAAATCCAATCTCACCCCTCCCCTCCAAATCCTCCCCATCACCCATCCCTTTCAAATCTCCCCCTTGCCCCTTCCCTCCCCTCCCTCCTAAACTCCCCCCACACCCCTCCCCTCCGAGACTCTCCCTCACTCCTCCCCTCCTAGACTCCCCTCTCACCCCTCCTCCTCAAAGCATCCTCCCTGCTTCTTCCCCCTTCCAACTTTCACCTTCATCTCCCCCAACCTTCTGCCTCGCTCTTCCCCCTCCTCAAATAACTCCTCACTGTGCCTCACCCAATCTCCATCAAACCTTTTGTCCGCCCCATTCTTCCCTTTCTCCAAGCTATTCTGAAATCTCTGAAATCTCTGACACACCTTCAACAGCTCTCCCTACCTCTTCCTCCTCTTCCACATCTTACCCTACCCCTCCCCCCCCTGTTCTGGACCCGATGCTCCCCCTTCCTCTTCATTAACGGTATGGACCTCAAACATCCGGGGCCTTCGCTCAAACTTGACTGATCTCTCCATACAGGTTGCTTCTGACAAACCAGAGGTGATCTGCTTAACAGAAACTTTCCTCCTTCATGATGTCTCTGATGCCTTGGTATCTATCCCAGGTTACTCCCTCCTCTGGTATGATAGACCTGAGCCTCGTCCTGGAGGTGGGGTTGCTATCTTTATAAAAAACTCTCTTCCTCACTCGCCCTCCACTGCCCTCTCCACCTCACCCCCAGGAATACCTTTGGCTACGGCTTCCCCTTCGCTCCCACCTTCTGTTCATATGTGTGTTGTACCGTCCACCAAACAGCGATGACTCCATCTCCATCTCGCTGTCTGATAATATGGACCAACTTCTATCTACCCATCCCAACTCTCTCTTCCTCATATGTGGTGATTTCAATTATCACCATGCCAGTTGGCTGGGAGTGGGTACCTCTCTCACCAGCCATGGCTCTTCAGCAAAGGACTTCTGCGACTCACTGGGACTGACACAATCTGTCAATTTCCCGACCCGGATCTCAGTCAACGGAGCATCTTCTCTTCTGGATTTGGTTATGACAAACTTCCCTGAAAATGTCTGCTGCTCTTCTTCTGCTCCAATCGGCTCATCTGATCATGTGCTTGTCAAAGTGGACATCTCTCTGACCATTCTCAGAGAGCCTCCTCAGCGTCGACGAGTCTGGCATTTCACTCAGGCCAACTGGCACGGTCTTCAAGCAGCCATCAATCATCTGGACTGGTCTCCCATCTCTACCGCCTCTCACATCAACTCATCCTGGGAATTCTTTCAAAATAAATTGCTCTCTCTCATGCACAGATTTATCCCATCCCATCTCGTCTTCAGTTGTCATACCCTTCCTCCCGTCCATGGTACACGGAATCTTGTGGTGAGGCTGTTGCCCTGAAACAACTTGCTTTCGTCTCCTGGAAAGCAAATCCAACGGAAGGAAATCTCATTTCCTTTCACAAAGCCCGAAACAAGTGTGTCCACCCTCAGGAGAGCCAGGAAACAATATCTCACCGTTCTCAAGACCAAACTCTCTTATCTGTCTCCCTCTTCCAAATCCTGGTGGCGTCTGGTCAAATCTGTTTCTGGTGTTTGTTCCCCCTCCATCCCCTCCCTCACCTCAAACAGCTTAATGGCTGACTCCGCACGTGAAAAAGCTGAATGCCTCAACTCTGTGTTTGCCTCTAAATCTTGTGTCCCAAACCCATCCCTCTCTGTACCCACCGTACCCAGTCGTACCCAGCTGCTCCTGGACTCTGTGTCCTTTCCTCCTGACAAGGTGGAAAAGTTTCTGTCAACCCTCGACTCTGATTCTGCAACTGGTCCTGACGGCATCAGCCCACGGGTCCTAAAATCATGTTCTTCCGCTCTTTCACTCCCTCTTTCTGTTCTCTTCACCCTCTCTTTTGCTCAAGGTCATCTGCCATCTGCTTGGAAATCAGCCAACATCACCGCTTTGCACAAAAAGGTGCAAAAACAGATCCCAGCAACTACAGACCAATCAGCCTTCTCCCCATTATCAGCAAAGTCATGGAATCCATCATTGCTTCAGATATGAAATCTTTCCTCTTCTCCAATGGCTTGATCTCTGATCATCAATTTGGTTTCAGACCTGGTCACTCTACTCTTGACATGCTGCTTCTGCTTTCTCAACAATGGATGGAGGTCCTCAACGCCAAACAGGAAATTAGAGCCGTCTCCCTTGACATTTCACGTACCTTCGATACGGTCTGGCACCCTGCTCTGCTCACCAAACTCTCCTCCTTTGGTATCCATGGAAATCTCCACGCATGGCTGGCGGACTTCCTCTCTGGTCGTAGTCAACGTGTGGCCCTGAATGGGTTTCTCTCATCTCCTCTTCCTGTTCAGGCTGGAGTTCCCCAAGGTAGTGTTCTGGGCCCTGTGCTTTTTCTGGTCTTCATCAATGATCTCCCTGACTCTTGAAAATCCTCTCTATCTCTTTGCTGACGACTCTACTCTCTGTCGCTCCATTCCTCATCCCTCAGATCGGCAGTCTGCAACCTCCTCACTCTCTGCAGACCTGGACAAAATCACAGACTGGGCAAACAAATGGAACATGTCTTTCAATCCTGATAAATCTCACACTCTTACGATGTCTCTCCGAAAAGACCGACTGGAAAACCCTCCCATCCACTTTCTGAATAATCCTCTCCAAGAAGTTCTGTCACTCAAGCTTTTGGGTCTCACTATTTGCCATGATCTTTCCTGGGAAAACCACATTTCAAATCTGGCCTCCAAAGCCAGTCGCCGACTGGGCATCCTCCGTCGTGCGAAGTCTTTCCTTGGCACACCTGAGCTCTTCACCACATACAAGGCTTTCATCCGCAGCTCTATGGAATACTGCTCTCCCCTCTGGTCTGGTGCTCCTGCCTCACACCTAGCCCGTCTTCACGCTGTTGAAACCAAAGCGTTCAGAATCATTGGAATCTCCCGCGATGAAGCTAACTCCAAGGGCCTTTCACTCACTCACCGCAGGCAGGTTGGTGGTCTTTCCGTCTTCTACCGACTCCTCTCTGGCCTTGCCCCCCCAGCCCTCTCTGGGCTCTGTCCCCCAAATATTCCTACAGGTCGCACAAGATCTGCCTGCAACCCTCTTATGGTTAAACTGCCAAAATCAAGACTTTCTGCTCACCTTCACTCCTTCATTCCTCTTTTCTCCCGCCTCTGGAACAAACTCCCTCACTCTCTTCAATCCCACTCCACCCTCCAGGTCTTTAAAACAGCTGTTCACCACCATCTCTTATCCTCCCCCATCCAAAACCTTGATCTTTTCTACCCCCGCTAATTTGGGTCCCCTTGTGTTTTATACCTCTCCCCCCCCCTCCCCTTCCCACGTCTTCTCCCCCCAAGCCCTCTCCCTCCCACACTTCTCCCTGCTCTCAAATGTTGTGGTTGTGTGCTTCCCCTTCTCTCCCCATCTTGTCTTCCGCTCCCTCTTTTTGTATATTTTGTTTGTCTGGTTGATTTGTTTGTGAAATAAATGTTAGCTCTTTCACGAGCCTCGATTCAGTATACAAAAAAAAAAAAAAAAAAATCCTAACTGTTCATCCGACGAAGCGCCTTTAGCCGTAAACTTTTCCAACTCTTGTTGTATTGCTCCTCTCGTAGACCAATGTATACTGCATTGTGTTGTTTTTTTGAAAAATAATGGAGGGATATTGTGATCTGCCTGTCTGTCCGTCATGCTATCTTTTCCGAAACGGTCTGGTAGAAATTCACCAAAGTTGGTCATTGTGATCACCACATGGCAGGAAGCTGCAAGAGCAGTATCATTTTGGCCTGGCCCACTGGGGCCGGGTCAAAAGGTCAAATACCAAAAATTGACATTACGGCTACATTTTAAAAATGAAATCAACATTAAATATGTAACTTTTTTCGGGATTTGACCTGCCCCGGGTTCATTCCCCAGGGGATGGGGACCTGGGATAACGGGTCAAAACGGAAAAAAAAAGATTTGTTCTAAATTTGATATTGGGTCACTCTTGATGGAACTTTCTTCATCTTTTAACTAAACCTTGTTTTACGTGGGGGGTGTGGGGATTTTCTATGGTGTAAATTTTCATTTGGTCAAGATAACCCTATTTATTTATTTATTGATTATTATTATTATTTTTTTTCCAAAATGACATGGGCAACTCAAGAAAAATCGTTTTCAGTTAAAATCTTTCTGAGAACAAAATCCTTCTAGAAAACTCCAACTGGGTTTAGGGTTAAATGCCTAAGGGACATATGTCGACCAAGGAAGGCCGCAACCCATAGATTATCTCAAAACAGCAATAACTGACAAAATCCGTTCAATCACCGCAGCCAAATGTGTCAGAGAAGTAACCAATTTTTCTCGTCGGATCCAAGCGTGCCTGCAGCGTAAAGGCCGCCATCTTGAGCATGTGTATGAATGTTGATGAAATCGATGACATGAAAGATGTATCCATCTGAAACTTTCATGTGTACCAAAGAGTGCGTCATTTCAGATAGAAATAGAAGATTTATTAAATTATATCGATACCCGTGGGTGGTATATGTGATGATCACAGAATCTTGCGTTCTTTACTCCCATAAGAAGAGCAAACATACCAACCTCCATCTTTGTTATTCATCTGTAATTAACAAAGTGAATTTTTTTAAATCGTGGTTTATGTAGGAACATGGAGATGGTCAAGCTTTGTGCCGGTGCTCAGATGTAAAATGTCATGTGACGTAGTTGTGTGTCTTGTTGATCTGACGGCATCCGGGGATGTGTATTTGTCGGCCCCTTTTGCATTCTCTTCCTCCATTTGGCTTTGACCTTGTGAGTGTCCTTGTGATTTTTTTTCCCATCGAGCTGCATTCCCCCAGTCTTCCAGCAGAAAGAAAAACGTTTCTTTACCTCGCTGTCTTTCATTCATCCTTCATAACATCATCATGGCCTTCATGGTTTCACTTTACGTCATCAACAATCACAGTCACTTATAAATGGTAATATTGTTTTATTATGAATATAAATTTGTTTTCTTGAAAGGAATGTGTGTGCAATATCGAGGTTAATAATTGGGGTGGCAGATTGTTAAGATTTTCATTCCTTGCATCATGCGTGATCCGGCGGATCAGAAACGAAATCCTCCAAATTGAGCATGGCCGTGTATAGCTCATTGGGCTCCATGAAAATGTGAACAGTGTGTCATTGCGTTTGCACAAAGAGCTGAACCTGAAGTTGTTTAGAGACGACTCGGTTGGCTTGGTGAGAAAAGTAATATCTCGTTCGATGAGACTGGCATGGCGAGCATCGCGGAAGATCCCAAGGAGAGCGGAGGATCTCGTATGGGGGTGATGTCGCCATAAGCTGCCCTTGGAGAGACCGACGTGATATTCACGCCTTAGTTTTGATGGAAAAGACGCCACGATGCAGGAACAATCACACATCGTCTCCACTGAGCTCACCGGCTGGGTAAGCGCTTGCTTTATTTAGCCCGATGGGGAGTCTGTTCATCTCCACCGCAAAGGGCGGCCCGATCCCTCCTCGTCCCGCATCTCCCTAATTGCCCTCATTTGCTCATCTGACTCCTCACTCGTCCTGAAATGGATTTATTTCATATTCCGATTGCCCTGCATTCCCCTCGCCATTATCCTTCGTCATTTCGCCTTTTCTTTCGTTCACCTTTCCAAATCCTTTCCATAATACCCCTAATCCTAACTCTAATTGCAATGCTAACTATCCAACCATGCAACCACACTCCCCTGCCATCTACCTTTTCCCAGGAAATACATTACAAGCAAACTTTGACACAAGAAAAGACTCTTTGGCCTATTTTTATATACATCTAATCTTGTCCAAGAACTTAGTCTGGCCTTTCAAGTAATTACATCTGAGGTTGTGAATATATATCATTCATTTACTAAACGTATATGTTGCATGCAGGCTTACACTGTTGGCAGCATCTCTGCTCGTTTATCTTTCAAATCATACCATGTGATCTTTCATATTTGTATGTATGTATGGCTTACAACTGGCTTAAGGTGACCATTAAAAGGTGAGTTCCGAAATGCAACATCCCCTGTTTGATGCTGCATCGCAAATTAGATTTTTGTATTCGTTCGGGAATTGAACCCTAACCCTAACCCTCACCCTAACCCTAACTCAGGACTGGACTCTAAAAAAATATTTTCTCTAACCCATGATCTCACCCCAATTCCCTGGTTCGCTCGACCCTATCATCTGCCCGATAGCATGGTGCCGAGGTAGCTGCCTGTCCGGATTTGATTCCCGACCCGACTTTTAGCTGTTGGATTGGAGCTTCGCAGGCGGGGACTTGCATCAAGGTGTACCATCCATCAGATGGATGTTGAGCTGGGTCTGCCACGGTGGACATTACAGATTCCACATTGTCTTTAAATTACGAGAGCGAGTGAGTTATCGTCCGGATCTTTAAAAAAATTCCAACTTCTTCCCTAAACCAGCCATAGGCCTCGTGCGGTCATTGTCTTGTCGTGATCCAAGAAGCACTTTCGGTGAATCAAATAGTCAGAAACCAACAAGGATCCAGTACCGCACCATAGGCCATGGTTCCACTGTCATCCTTAAATGGACTTACCATTCCGATTACCCAGAATACCACATATACTCCCCCATTAGCTCTTCTTTCCAAAAGTACTTGTTGACATCCATCACAAACTCCTTCTTAATTTGCTCTTGGAAGTGAAAAATTGATTGAATGATCTTGCCGATCACTTGTCTTTATTCTACTTGCCTCCTAATCTGTAATGCATGTAATCTATGGTCGAGCCCAATATTGAATTGAACAGGTGATTTTCCTTTCTGCTGGAAAGGACTGCATAGCCCTTCGGTATCCTATTCCCTTCCCTATCCTAGGACCCGAAGTCTGAGACGTATCCTGACCCTCATTCATATTGATGACGCATCAACCTCTTGAGGAAAACTCTCGACATGACTTTACACTTATCTCCGCTCATCCGGAAAGTTTTTCGCACCAATGACGAGCCGGCTGCGGCCGCATCCTTTTCCACCAGTTTGGAGAAAATTTGAGGCTGATCAATCACCTGGAATATATCATTCAATGCTTCTAAGTGTTTCTACATTTCTTCTAATCACCTCCTACACACATCACCTGCTTCTACATTTTTAAATAAACCATATGGCCTACCTTCCAATTTACCTGTGGCAGACGTGCAGTCTTTGGATCTTCTTGGACAAGCCATGATCTTTCTTGAGTGAACGAGGTCGTTAAACTGGCCTCAAAGGCAGAAATTTCTTGGAATTTGTATTTTATTTTTAGAGGTGTCATTACCTGACTCCTTTCATCTCCTCACTGTGCGAGCCTTTATCCGCAGTGCCACAGAGGACGACTCTCCTCTCCGTGCTGGTTGTGCCTGCTCTCACCTTGCACCCCTGGAACCAGTGGATCCAAGACCCCGAGGGTAATTGGAGCCACTCGGCAGGAGGAAAAGTTGCAAGGCCCGCTCCTCTTCTACAGCAGACAGATTTGTTGCCAGGTAGTTTTCTGTTGCCTTAGTTCTCATTTCGCCTCACCTGCCCCTCAGCTATTTGTTCCTCTAACCCGACCGTGTCGTGCTCACTCAATCATGTGCCTCTCTCTACTCCTCTTAAAATGGTGAGACGTCACCATCTCATGACATCCCCTATGGTGTCCGTGATCCTTTTCTATTCTCGCTGACTTTGCTTTCCAGTCCTTTTCTCCTGATGCTTTTCTGTAATTTGGATAAATAGCTGGAAATTAGCACTTTGAAAACATCTGTTTGCGCACGAATGAAATATTTATGCGTCAGGTGAAGAGGGGTGAAGTGGGTACAAGCCCACTCAATTATCGTGTGATATTGCCTTTAAACCCTGGTGTTGGGCTAGCGGCTAGGGTGCCGGCTTAGGATCCTAGGATCCTGGGTTCGAATCCCGGTCGATCGCTGAATTAATGCCAGGGGGGTTGACTCAGCCTGTCATCCTTCCGAGGTCGGCTAATTGAGTACCAGTTCACTGGTAATTCCCTGTTTGTCGTTAAAGGCGGCAAAAAGGGTTGGCGTCAGGAAGGGCATCCGGCCGTAAAACATTGCTTCAAAAAGGGGACCAAAAAACAACAACAACCATGGTGCCCGAAAAGGCCAACCCCCGCTTTGCGGGGAAAAATGGCCTCTAAAGGTGGTTTAAAAAAAAAAATTATATTGCCTACAGCAGATTGGAATTGCCAACATTCACATCACATCTGGCAAACGTTCCCTGAAGGAGGAAGTCCGAAGAAACGAATTAAGTTAAATGTTGGTTTGAAGAATGGAACAAGTCTGTCCTTCAATCCTGACAAATGTCAGAAAACAAACCATTCCAGAAGGATCGGCAAACTAACCGACCTCTCTCTATCCATTGTCAACCACTGGAACAGATTTGATCTTCTGAACGCCGAAGGCCTCAGTCAGCCATGACCTCTCCTGAGTATTCCAGTGATCCCCTCCTGGTTAAACTCCCAAATCCCAGGCTCGCTGCACACCTCGACTCTTTTGTGCCTCTTACATTTGTAGAACCACATTCCCAAGGCCTTTGAATCCAAATATATCTTCCAGAGCTTCAAATAAATGGTGGGGACCATTTCCTGTCACCCATATTGCTCCTTATGATCTTATGAATCATCTGGTTTACTTATCTGACTAGTAATCCTGGACCTCGCATTAAACTGGCCTTTGAGGCCTTGGTGTTCTCCGCAAAGGAGAGTTCATTCTGAGCTTCTTGAATGTCCTTGTTGTGTAGAATGCCTCAATCTGAAGCATCATGGAGTCCCTATTCTGGGTTGGTGCAGATGCTTCTCATCTTGGTCCTCTGGAGGCGATAAGAGTTCAATGCTCTCCAAGCCATTCGCGTAGCTCGACAGGATGCAGTCCCAAGGTGTGCTTGTCGCTCTCTGCAGGTAGGTTGGTGAACTTGATTTTTTAATTTTATTGTATAGCTCCTCCCACCCGCACATCCCTCCATCTTACCTCACCTGCCACACAATCCCACACCTGGTTACCCTCCCCATTTTGAAGTGGAACACACTTCCAATTCCTTCATCGATCTATTCTCCAGTCTGTGAAACTGACTTGTGTCTATTTAATGGCCACCCTTCCTTCGATCTTCAGAGTGCTGCCCATCGTCACCTCGTGCTTTCTCCCACACCCATCGCTGCTCTTTTATACGGTTGATGCCATACCAGGGACCTCATTTACACTCAGTTGGACTCGCCAATCGATATAAAAGATGCACCAGACATGGTAAAGCCAATCCAAAAGGGGTCACAATCCATGGCTGGCGTTGAACAAGGAAACTGAATCGTGCAATAAACACTTGCGGAATCATATGTGCTTGCCGCTTGCGTGCATCTGCACCATGAGGGTGAATGAACGGAATCTAAGCGGAATGCATCACCCCATGTAAACCTGTGCCGATACCTCACAGGGAGGTGTGTTTCGATTTCTGGAGTAATGTGGAATTGGAGTGTATTATTGCGACGCCAAGTCCCTCGCATCCCCGTTTCTACGGACCAGCTCAAGCTCATCGGTTGGAGAATGTTGAGCCGACGAATGTCCGTAAGTCCGAGAAGCCACATCATCTGCTTGGATTTTGCAGCTGTGCACCAACTAATTTCTATTTGGCGAAATCTTTGCCATAATTGCAATCGCAATATGCTCCACTCTCCAGCTTTGCAGGTGCACTTATTACGGGATGACCTTGGTTTCCTCACGTTAATGTCAATCCCCATGATGTCGATGGATTGCTGTGAATTTCATTTTTACGGAATAACGACCAGCTAGGTTTGTCTGTATCTGCTACTCATCCATCTCGTCATCTCGTCAGTTGTTCATTTTGAGCTTCTTGAGGTCGCAAGCTCAGAGCTTTTGTTGACCTTGACATGGATGTTTCTTTTTTGTTCCTCTTCGTGAGGATTTGCTGAGTCTTTCCTGTGTGTTTCATCATTGTCTTCAGTCTAACCACATTTTCAATCCGTGACCTGAACAGCCTTGTAAGGAGCTTCCGTGTAAACTAGTTTGATTTTTGGCAGGGCACTGCCCATGCCACAGCAAGCACAGATGCTGTAGGAAGCGGCCTGGAGCGCTGGGCCTGCCATTGGGATTTAACGGTTTGAGATGCCCAGGAGCTCGTCCATTATTCATGAACCGTATGATTTGGACATCTGTAGTATGTACTTGGGGAAGGTGACATTACCATTAGGAACGTTTTCTTATGTTTTCGTAAAGATGTTGTTTTTTTATATATATATTTATTTTTAGGAGAAAATTTGAGGATTGGATTTTTAAATTGTTCAATATGGCTGGGGCATCCCAGCTGTGCATGCCTGTACCCACAGATTAGACTAAAGGTTAATTGTGCAAGTGGGAGGGGTATTTTGGGGCAAAGCAATCGGACATCTGGTTGTGGAGGTGAAGGCGGGGGGTGGGGGGAGGAGTGAGTGTGTCAGAGGTTGTATATTCATTTGCCTCTCACCTGTGCTTCATCATCTTCAGGTGTTTTCTTCTAGAGAGGGGGCGGGGGAGGGTTGGTCAATTTTCAACTTGATATTTAATCAAAATCCATTTGCGTTAATATCAAGATTACTCCCCAAAAACTGAATTTTCTTTTTTTCTCTATACTAAGTCCAGGCTTGTGTAAGAGCTAACACCTATAACATGTAATAAAGGGATCAGGAGATAAGAGGGGAGGAGGGAGGGAAATACAACAACAGTAGAGAACAAGGACATCAGGAGATCTGTGGAAGGGAGAGGGCTGGGGCAGAGGTACACAGTATAAACAAGATGGATACTACAAGGACTTTCAGGAAAGAAGTTGGAGATTGAAAGAGGTGGATTTGAGGTGTATTAACGGGGGTAGAAAAGATCAAGGTTTTGGATGGGGAAGATAAGAGATGGTGGTGAACAGCTGTTTTGAAGACCTGGAGGAAAGAATTAAATTGAAGAGAATGTGGAATTTGGTTCCACAGGTGGAGAAAAAGAGGAACAAATGAGTGGAGGTGAGCAGTGATCTTGGATTTAGGTAGCTTTACCAAAAGTGGGTTGATTGTGGATCGTGTGCGCCGTGCAGAAACCTGGGGAGAGGATGTACAACCATTGAAAGGGCAGAGGGTGCAAGACCAGAAAGGGGGTAGCAGTACATGGAGACAACACCGACCTGTCTGTGATAGTGGTGTGATAAGCCCATAGACTCGGCCTCTTTTGAAAGAAATTCCTGACAAGGGTGCCAGTCCCTGCTGATGAAAATCAGCCCCATAACATGATGCTGCCACCACCATGCTTGACAGTAGGGATGTTGTTGACTGGCTGATGTGCAGTGTTCGGCTTGTGCCAGATGAAATGCTTTGAATTTAGACCAAAACGTTGAAGTCTCGTCTTGTCTGACCATAAAACTTTTCTCCACGGGCCTGCAGTATTATTCCTTTTCACAAACTCCGTACGAGCCTTTAGTTACATCTTTTTCAGTAATGGATTCTTTCTTGCTACCTGTCCATAGAGGCCAGCTTTGTGAAGAGAACAGGTTATTGTTGAATGATGAACACTGACCCCCATATCAGACATAAAGCCTTGTACATCTTTCAAAGTCATTGTTGGATTTACAGTGATGTCCCGAGCCAGTTTCCTGGTTGCCCGGCTGCTGTGTTTGGATGGGCGATCTGATCTGGGTAGAGTCTGGGTGGTGGTATGATACGTCTTCCTCTTCTTAATGATGGATTTCTCCGACTCAAAGGGACAATGAGAGATTTTGAAATCTTCTCATAACCATCTCCTGAATGGTGCTTCTCCACCACTTTATGTCTGATTTCTTTGGAAACCTCTTTGGTTTTCATGTTTGCCTTGTTGGTTGACCAAGTGAGTTTCCCCTTAAAACTCTTCGGATACGTGGGGAAGGCTTAATTTTTAAGTTAAACCACTGATTACATACAGTTTAAGCCAACTACAACTTGCTCTGTAACCTTTCAAAGAAATAATTTGCTCCTGAAGTGATTTAGGGTTAATTAGTCCAAGGGTTTGAATACTTTATGCAACTGAGAATCATCAGATTTTTTTTATTTATTAATCAAACTTGTTCACATTTTGTCGATATATTTTAAGCTTTTTCACTTTGGAGTCGTTTGTGAAGACTCTATATTTTAAGTTTGATTTGAAAGCATAGTGAAATAAGCAAAGGTGGCATAACAATATGAAAACTTTGGAGGGGGTGAATACTTTTGCAGGCCAATGTGCGGTTTGCCCAAGAAAGATCATGGCTGATAGTGAGACCCAAGCGTTTGAGTGATTGAACCTCTGAGAGGTTTGTTGAGAAAGTAGATGGGAGGGTTTTCCAGATGTGCCTTTCGGAGAGGGAGAGTGCGATTTGTCAGGATTGAAAGACATATTCCAAGTGTTTGACCGTCTTGTGATTCTATCAATGTCTGAAGGCCGCTGTCTGCCTGTGTGAAGGATGAGGGATGTCACAGCAGAGGGTGGAGTCACCAGCAAATGGATAAAGAGGATTTTCCAGAGAGATCATTCATGAAGGTTAGGAATCGGATGGGGGCCAATAACACAGCTTCGGGTATGCCTGCCTTGGCAGAGAGATGAAAGGATTCCATTGAATTTCACTTTTTGGCAACGTGAATAGAGGAAGTCAGTAAACCAAGAGTGGAGTTGCCCTTGGATTTACCACTCCTCCCATGAAGGGAGAGAATTGGAGAGCAAAGCAGGAAGCCGGGCTGTATCGATAGCTCGATTGTCTGGAGATACGAACCTGATGTCATGTCTTAAATTTTATAAGTTCAATCTTGAGGTTGAATTTGAATCGTGAGGTTTTCGGACTCTCCCGAGAGTGGACACACACTTGTCACGAGCTTGTCACAATCGGAGATTGCCTTCAGTCGGGTTTGCCTTCCAGGAAGAGAAGACAATCGTTTCAAAGCGACTGCCTCACAACATGATTAAATGTTCCATGTGCGTGAAGGGTAGGATAACTAAAGATGAGATTGGATGGATATGTGTGAGGTTTCTGGAAGAATTCCCAGGCTGAGTTAATATCAGGGGCAGTAGATATACAGTGGTGATAAAAAATTTGTGAACCCTTTCAAATTCTCTGTATTTCTCCAAAGAATTGACCTAAAATGGGATCAGATCTTCATCTAAGACCTAATAATAGATAAAGAGGACCTGTTTAAACTAAAAGCAAACAAAAACCTCCTTTTTTAGCTACGACGAGCAGCTCTATGAGAGAACTGCGTTGTTCTTGTTGTTGGGGTGCCTTTTTGAATAGCGCATGCGCATACACTCGGACGTGCGTTGGTATGAGGTAAGAACATCGCGGACTAAAATCGCGCGCGATTTGTTTGAAGAAACCAGAATAAATTTAGCTGAAAGACAAAAAGACGCTAGTGCTTGCGTATAATTTAATGACTGGTCGAATTTGGTAGCGCATATTGCAACGGATATCCTCATGATTCGACAAGGCGCAGCTGGTGACCACACTGTGGTCATTTTTCTCTTGTCATTTAATTATTGAGTAAAATGATCCAACATTCAATTTCTCTTTTAGAAACAGTATGTGAAACTCCAGGTTAATCGGCTCAATTAAGGGTGTAATTTCCGTCAGGTGTTTCAATCAATGGGATGACAATATGGAGTGAGTTTGGGAGCCATGCCCTCGATGAAAAACATAAACATTGTTCGGGTAAGAGTCTGGTCTTCACCAGGTTTGTGGAAATGTGGTGAACAGCTGTTTTGAAGACCTAGAGGAAATAATTAAATTGAAGAGAATGTGGAATTTGGTTCCACGGGTGGGGAAAAAGAGGAACAAATGAGTGGAGGTGAGCAGTGATCTTGGATTTAGGTAGTTTCACCAAAAGTGAATCTGAAGTTTGTGGATAGTCAACAACATCCATACTGTCAAGCATGGTGGTGGCAGCATCATGTTATGGGGCGGATTTTCATCAGCATGGACTGGCACCCTTGTCAGGAATTTTCTTCAAAGGATCAAGAGATTTCTGAGGACCTCAGAAAAAGAGCCGTCGATGCTCATCGGTCTGGAAATGGTTTAAAAAAACATTTTGAAAGCTGTGAGGTTCCACCAATCCACTGTCAGGCAGATAGTGTACAAATGGAGAAAATTCAACACCATTGTTACTCTTTCCAGGAGCAGATCGTCCAACGAAAATCACTCCAAGAGCAAGGCGTACAATATTCCAGGAAGTCACAAAGAACCCCAGGGTAACGTCGAAGGATCTGCAGGCCTCTCTTGCATTGGCTAATGTCGGTATTCACGAGTCCTTCATCAGGAAAACGCTGAACAAGAATGGTGTGCGTGGGAGATAGTAAGGAGGAAACCACTGCTCTCCAAGAAGAACATTGCCGTCCATTTTAAGTTTGGCGAAGACCACCTGGATGATCCATAAGGCTATTGTAAGAATGTTCTGTGAACAGAGGAGTTGGAAGTGGAATTTTTTTGTATTAAATGAGAAATGTTATGCTTGGTGAAAATCAAACGCTGTATTCCAACAGAAGAGCCTCATCCTAACAGTGAAGCATGGTGGTGGGAGTATTATGGTTTGGGGTTGCTTAGTTGCCTCAGGTCCTGGACGACTTGCCATCTTTGACGGAACCATCCTTGACGGAGGGGAGGGGGGTGGGCAGGCGTGATATGGAGGGGAGGGGAACAAGCTGGGAATGTGTAGACGGGGCAGACTGGGCGAGGGTGGAAGGGTGCGGAATGAGTGGAGGCTGGGAGGGTGCAGAATTAGGGGTGTGGGGCAATGGTGGAGATGGAAGGATGCAGGACCTGGGAGTGGGGGCTGAAGGGGAGATGGGAGGTTGTAAAGCTGGGGGAAGTAAGCTGAGATAGAGCAGGATGGGAATGGGGTGTGGAAGGTGAGGGTGGGAGGGGAAGCTGAGGGGGTGAGCCGACGGTTAAGGGAAAGCTGATGGGGTGGAGTGGCGTGAGGTGAAAGGGGAAATTAAGAGTTGGTGGGGTGGTCCGAGGTGAAAGGTGTGAGGGGTGATGGGACACAGTCGGGGTGGAATTGGAAGGACTATGACATGGAGTGTTTTGACACAATTAAAGGACATAAAGAGAAATTTGTCATGAGCAGCCAACCTTTGCCAACTGGACTTCTCAAGATTCCAAATTTGGAAATACGGAGACAGACGTCATGAGATAGTGGAATGATGTTTTTTGTTGTTGTTGTTGAAGGTACGGAGGAAAGTGGTGCTGTAAGCACGGGCAGAGGATTGATGTACCAAGAGCTTGGTTCTTCCTTCGTGTGCACCACAAGGCTGAGGGCATGGATGTGCTACTAATGCAATGCCCTCTGCTGGTTAGGGCAGGAATTTGGAACTTGTCTAGGAGGTGTCGATAGATTGCCTACTCTTCGTGAAGAACACCATGGGATCTTTATCGCCCACCAATGAATGCTGGCAGACAGCACACCAGTTTAACCAGTTTAACGTCCATCCAAGGGAAGACACACACATTGATGAATCACCCTGAATGTGAAACATTGGGATGGCAGTTTATAGCTGAGGTGGGATGCAAACCTAGGCTAGACAGCTTGGAGGTGAGTGTGCGTACATTACCTGACAGGAGTAATACCTTGTCAGTGGAACATGGGGTCTTACTCATATTGAGAGGAGTGGTCCTATTGTATGACCATCCATTGTGGCCCTTCGGGGGCATGATGCATGTGTTTGAATGACCATGTGCTTCAGCCTTGGGGTTGAGGCGCATGTGTAATGTTATTGTGACAGCCTTGTTGACGTTGTGCCTTGGCCATGGGGTCAAGGTGCACATCCAAGGCTGTTCAAATGTTTGACTTTTTACCTTTTTTTCATCGTAAAAAAGGCAGGCCTTCGAGCGGGCCCTAAAAGCTAGGCCATCCTGTCAGACTAACGTTTAGGTGAGACAGGTTTGGAAAATAAACCTTGTGAAGAAGAAGAAGAATAGATAATGTTGAAGGAAAATAATCCCGGTGTAGAAGAAGAGGAAGAATAGATCATGTTGAAGGAAAATAAACCTTGTGAAGAAGAAGAGGAAGAATAGATCATGTTGAAGGAAAATAATCCTGGTGAAGAAGAGGAAGAATAGATCATGTTGAAGGAAAATAATCCTGGTGAAGAAGAGGAAGAATAGATCATGTTGAAGGAAAATGATGCTGGTGAAGAAGAAGAAGAAGAAGAAGAAGAGGAGGAATAGATCATGTTGAAGGAAAATATTCCTGGTGAAGAAGAAGAGGAAGAATAGAACATGTTGAACAATAAGAACACGAGTGCTCATGAAGGAGAAAGGAGAGTGTCAATTTAAATTATATTTTTCTAAAAAGCTTTTTGAAGTAAGAATAAAGCATTTCATTCAATGAATATTCCATTTTGAGCCGAGGCGTCACTCATTTCCAAATAAATTTGAGCCTCGGGCGTTTTCGAACTTGAGATACAACCACCCCCAAGAAGACAGTTCGCACGGTGGCTTGTGTAGAACTATAATGGAATCGTTATAATGTGGCCTATCGTGGGTCAAGGGGTTAAATAGATTCGGGGAACAGCAAAAAACCACATTTGGGGCACGTGCCCCATGGGCCCTGGTTTGGAAATGTTGCGAAGATGAAGAGATGAAGTACAGGAAGAAGGGAGATCAAGTCGATTGAGTTCATGATTTGGAGTGAAACATTTTTTTTTTTTTTGAATTGAGGGTGAATAGGATCAAGTTGAGGAGGCTGATGTAATAAGATGAATCAAAGTCTTAACTTAGGAGATGAGCAGTTTAATGAACAGCACAGCAAGCCACATCACTCGGCCTCGTATCTCACATCAGGTCTGCCAGCCCCCGCCCTCCTTCGCATAGGCCACGCCCCCTCACATATTCATATGACATCCCCCTTTCTCTAAAAAATAAATAATAATAATAATAGACAAGTTCATACAGAGCATCAAATGGGCTGGAAACATAAGGAGAGAGAGAAACAAAACAAAAAAGAAAATCACAGTATGACTGGGCAATGCAGTACAGATCATTGCAATGCAGTTCAGGATGGCTATCCACCCACATATTTACATTAGCTAGACCACTAGGAATCAAATATCCAGGCCGTCTGACCGTGCGACCAGATCGAGTTTGGGATGCTGGTGGTGTGGTAGGCGCTTGGGTACGTGGAGATGATGGTGGCTCCTCGTCAGCACCCAGTTGTCCCTTGGCAATGGCACGGTCAACATCGGTATCGTCGAGGGAATTCTGGAACATCTCGGACTCCGGCCGCCTTGGCTGGGTCTGTTGAGCGTGTCGGATGTGGCGGCGATTCCGCCTCAGAATGTTTCCTGTTTTCGTGACGACTTCGTATGACCTTGGCTCCGAGCGGGTGGTGGACACAATTGCTGGTTCCCAAGTGTGGGACCGCCCAGCCTCCTCGAGAACCCGAACTCGTTGGCCCGGTTGAAGTGGCCCAAGATCGGGGCCAGCCGGGCAGTCAAATTATTCTTTTTGGGTTGCTTGCCGACGTTCAAGTGCCTCTAGGGTTGCGTCCCAATTCGGTGTTACGTTTGGCACCTTGGTAGGCAGGTTGGATTTCATTTTCCTCTGATTCAGTAGCTCAGCAGGTGATGCGAGGTGGCTGTCGATGGGCGTGGTCCTCAAAATGAGGAGGGCCATGTGTGGGTCAGCACCAGAGAGCTTTGTTTTGTGTAGTGTGTTCTTTATGGTTTGCACTTGGCGTTCTATGAAGCCGTTTGATTGCGGGTAGTGGGGGCTTGAAGTACGTAGGTTGAAGCTCCAGTCCTCAGCAAATTCTGTAAAAGCGCGGCTGCTAAAATGGCCTCCATTGTCACTCATGAGATTCTCTGGAATGCCCTGCTCTGAAAATACCAGCCGCAGAATACCAATTACATCGTTACTCGTTGCCCCTGTTGGAAGTTTTCGAACAATGGGAAACCTGGAGTACACCTCTGCGAGCAGGAGGTAGTCGTGTCCATCCAGGAGGAATAGGTCTGCAGCCAGTGTTTGCCATGGCCTGGTCGGGATCTCGTGTGGGATCATTGGTTCCTGGGACTGCCGACGCTGATGGGTCTGGCAGATGTGGCAGGAGCCAATCCAGTTTTCAATGTCCTCGTTCACCTTGGGCCAGAACACTCAATTGTGTGCCCTGAGCTGGGTTTTGAGGATACCGAGGTGGCCCTCATGTAGCTTCCTGAGGGTTTCCTGTTGTAAACTGGCAGGGATAAGGAGCCGGCCCCCCTTCCACATGACACCATCTTCAACACTCAGCTCATCGCGGTAATTCCAGTATGGCCTTAGTTCCCTGGGCAGATCATGGCGCCTTTCCGGCCATCCAGTCATGATGACTCCTGAGCGTGGTTAGGAGGGCATCCGCATCTGTGGCTTGCTGCACTTGTTGCGTCTTCTGGTAGCTGAATTGGAGGTGCTCCACTTTCACCTCACGCTGGATAGTTGGCACTTGCGTTGGTGCCAGCAAGCGAGACAGTCCATCGGCTAGGAGCATGTCTTTGCCAGCTTTGTACTTGATGCTTGTGTCATACCACTGAAGCCGCAGTAGCATCCGTTGCAGTCGGGGTGGGGCAGCAGTGAGGTTTTTCTAGCTGATCATTTCCAGGGGCTTGTGGTCACTCTCGACAACGAAGGGCCGACCGTATAGGTAAGTGTGGAAGCGTTCGCACCCAAACACGACGACTAGCATCTCACGCTCAATGTTGGCATACCGTTGCTTCACCTCGGAAAGGCTCTTTGACGCGAAGGCGATGGGCTTGTTATCTTGCATTCGGCAAGCCCCAAGGCCTTTTGTGGAGGCATCGACCTGTAGTATTGTGGATTTGTGTGGGTCAAGGTAGGTTAGGCAGGTCTCCTGGCAGATGGCGTCCTTGACCTTTTGGAAAGCCTGGCTGTGGCTGGCTGTCCATTCTAGTTGCTCTGATTTCACCAGTTCCCGAAGGGGAGCTGTTAGGTCAGACAGCTTTGGTATAAAGGGGTCCATGTACGTAATGATACCAAGTGCCTTGCGAAGTTCACAGAGGTTTTTCGGGTCCGGTAAGCTCAGGATTGCGTCCACTTTTCCTGGGTCTGGGTGGGCACCTTGTTGGTCAAAGATGACCATAAAAATGAATCTGTGGCTTTTTGATGCTGCACTTGTCGCTGTTGAACTGCAGGCCGAATCTGGCAGCTGTTTTCAAGAGGTGGTGAAGGTTTCGGTCATGTTCTTGCTCCGTTTTGCCATAAACGGCAACATCATCAGCAATGCCGATGACACCTGGGCATTGCTCAAGAAGTTGGTCCATCTTGGCTTGGAACACGTCCTGGGACATCACCAGTCCAAACGGCATTCGCCGGAAGCAGTAACGGCCATATGGCGAGTTGAAGGTCGTGAGCAACTGGGAGGGAGGATCGAGCTTGATTGACCAGTACCCATTTTTGGCATCCAGCTTGGAGAAAAACCATTGAGCCTGCAAACTTGTGCGTCAGCTCTTCAAGCGTGGGAGTACGGTGGTGGCACTGGCACCTCTTGATGGCACGGTTCAAGTCCTTCGGGTCCAGGCAGAGCCTAATTTTGCTGTTTGCTTTCCGCACGTAGGTGAGGGTACTGACCTAGTCTGTAGGCTCGGCGACCTTCCGTATGATGCCCTGTCTCAGCATTATGTCCAGTTCTGACCTTACTTCGTCTATCATCTGGATGGGGCATCGACGTGGTGCGTGTATTACAGGGGGCACATTGGGGTCTACCACGATGCGATACTGGCCTGGGAAGTTTCCAATGTTGTCAAATTGGTCTGGATACGTGCTCAGCAGGTCATCCAATGTGTTAACTGGCTTGTCACCCATGCAGTTCTCCTTCACCGAGCAGTGCAGGGTGAGGAGTTGAAGGTCCCTACAGGTGGGCAGGCCGAGGATTGCGGGGCCAGCGGCCTTGACTACGAAGAACTCTGCATCGACCCACTGGGTATTCCTTTTCTTGCAGGGGACGACAAGGGTGCCAAATTGCCGAATTTGTGAGCCATTGTAGGCCGTTAGTATTGTCTGGGGTTTCTCCTGAATATGACCAGGTAGCGGCAGCCCAGAGGAGTCGACATTTTGGGGATACATTTGTCTGTATATCCGAAGGGGCAAGGTATTGCCCTCTGCCCCAGTATCGACCTTGACTCTCAGGGAGTGAACACCAGCTCGGTCAGGTAGTGAAATGGCCAAGTCCGTGAAAATCTCTCGCCGGGAATCCATGGTCTGGCTGTGGGTTTTGATGGTGGTGAAGCTCAACGTGTCGCAGTCCCTGTCGGGGTCTTCATCTCTCCCCAGGGTGTGGATGGGCTTTCGGGTGAAGGATTTGTGCCCTCTGGTGTCTGGGTTTGTCTGCCGGCCTTGTTCTTGCCTCGCTCTTGAGAGACAGACGGCCTTCCAGTGGTTTTGCTTCCGCATGCCTCACAGGTTGAGCCCCATGTTGGGCATCGGTTTCGGGGCTGGGGTGGATGCTGTCTTCCACAGAAACGGCACTCTTTTGGGTGGTACCCAATTGTGTGGACAAAATTGGTTGCCTGTTGGGTCTGGGTAAACTGCTGCATGTGACAGAGGCCTCATGTGCCCGACTTATTTCTAGGGCTTGGTCCAGCGTGAGAGAGTCATCCTTCGCGAGGAGCGCTTTCTGTAGCTCCTGATGCCGTGTCCCGCAATGAGCTGTTCTATTATGCGCTCGTCCACCTCGGGGGTCTTGAACTTGCATTTGCTCGCTTGCTGGCGACATCTGGAGATGAAATTGTCCATAGTTTCATCTTCGTCCTGCTTAAATCGCTGTAAGCAGAAACGAGCCACACGGTAATTTGCCTGGGGTTTCAGCTCAGCTTCAAATCGCTGCCAAACAATCGCTGGCGTCCCGGTGTTAGGCCTTGTGCCGGCGGCGTTCTCAAGGCCCCACGAACTGTAGCGTCGCAGGCCTTCCCCACCTGATAGCAGGAGAATGTGGTCGACTTGTTTGTCACCTGCTACATCCTTCACAGAAAAGTACAGCTGGGTACACTTTCTGAATAGCTCGAAGGCTTCACCGACGTTGACGCTGGTCCAATCCATGCGCGGCATCATGGGTGCGTCCGCCATTGTGAGCTTGGCTACGAATCCCTAGATGGGGTTCCAATCGGTTTCGTAGGTTCGCCTTTCGCTGCCACCATGTAATAAGATTAATCCAAGTCTCAACTTAGGAGATGAGCAGTTTAATGAACTTACCTCATATCCAAGGCAAGCCTTTAGGCAAGTTAGGCTTTAGTTAAGCTTTAGGCAAGTTAGGAAAGGCAAGCCACGTCACTCGGCCTCATATCTCACATCGGGTCTGCCAGCCTCCGCCCTCCTTCGCATAGGCCACGCCCTCCCGCTCACATATTCATATGACAGCTGAAAGCACAATATCTGAGGAAAGAGCGGACAAGGAATGCGACATCGGAAGAGACAACTTTGTATGCTGGCTATCTGGGGACTAGGCCTGAGCTCACTAACACAAACTCGACAATACAGCACAACAAGATACGGCTTAACACAGAAAGCTGGATGAAAGCACAATTGGCAACACGGGGATGAAAATCTTACAGAAAGACAGGACAATCCAGTCTGGAAAGCTTAGACTACTTTGCAGTGGAAGGAACAACTTCCGATCCAACGTACAGAGTGCATTCAGAAAGTATTCAGACCCCTTCACTTTTTTCACATTTTGTTATTCTGCACCCTTATGCTGAAATCGTTTAAATTCATTTTCTCCCTCATCAATCTACACTCAATCACGGAGGTATATAATAAACTGGAGAGCCAATGACGGCTGTCGGCTGAAGCTAGCGGAAGTTGCTTGGCGGCCATATTGGGAAGCCGATTGTGTCTGCGTCCGTGTTTGACTTTCGTGTCTTGTGTCTTTGTCTTTCGCACTCACTCTTCAATTTTATTCTGCTAAAGGATACGACTATGTTCGAGAGACATTCGACTTGGCACTGCCAAGTCCATCCACAATCCGGAAATGGTACAGCGCAATTGATGGTTCACCTGGTTTTAGTGCAGTTGTATTCCAAGCACTAGAGAGCCGGTTTAAAGCAGAGAAGGAGACTGGCAAGAGAACACTGTGTAGCCTGATGTTAGACGAGATGGCCATCATGAAGGCAATTGACTTTTTAGGGGACAAGGTATTGGGGTACGTCGACATCGGAAACGGAGTCCAAGATGACAGTGCTCCCCAGGCCAGCAACGCACTGGTTTTCATGCTGGTTGCACTGAATGACAGTTGGAAAGTGCCTGTAGCATACTTTATGATAAATGGATTGTCGGGGAAGGAACAGGCGAATTTGGTGACACAATGTCTACTAAAATTGCATGATATCGGTGCAGAGGTGGTTTCCTTAACTTGCGATGGACCGTCCGCTCATTTGACAATGTTACGTGAGCTAGGTGCCGACATCACGCCGCAGAATGTGAAACCAACATTTCCCCACCCAGCAAATCCCGAAAAGAAAATTTGTGTTGTACTCGATGCATGTCACATGCTTAAACTTGCAAGAAACTGTCTTGGATCCATGAAAATGATGGAGGATGGCAACAAAAAAGTCATCGCGTGGAAATACATCCAGGCACTCTTTGATCTGCAGAAGAGGGAAGGCTTGCGTCTGGGAAATAAGCTCTCCCGGAAACACATCGAGTGGAAGAGCAATGTCATGAAGGTGGACACAGCTGCTCAGACATTGAGCACTAGTGTGGCAGATGCAATTCGGTTTTGCAGGGACACTTTGCAACTATCAGAATTTCAGGGCAGTGAGGCTACCTGCCAATACATTGAAACATTGGACAAACTGTTTGACATTCTAAATTCTCGCAATCCATTGGCACGAAACTACAAGGCACCACTCATGACATCACGAGAAGGACTTTTCCTGCCATTCCTGGATACTGCCTACAGTTACTTGTCCAACATCAAAAACATGAATGGTCAAGTTATGACCAATACGCGTTTGAAAACCCCCTTCATTGGTTTCATGATCTGCATAGAGAGTGTCAAAATTTTGTATTTCACATATGTCAAACCTGCCTCATCTCCCCTGCGATACCTGCTCACGTACAAAATGAGCCAAGACCACATTGAACTTTTCTTTGGAGCGGTCCGCATTGCATGTGGAAGTGGGAATAACCCAACGGCCCGGCAGTTTGTTGCCGCATATAAGCGCCTCTTGATGCGACATGACATCAAGTCTGCAAGTGGGAACTGTTCTGCACAGGACTCAACCAGAATCCTGAATGCGGCTTCCTTCAAGTGCGTTGCAAAGCAGGCTGTGCCTGACGAGAGTCACGACATGTTGGTGGCCAGACGATACGACCTGGAGTTGAGATCGCCGGCAAAAGAGGACCACGACTATGCGGATATTCCAAATTTTGAGCAACTTTCCATCTTTACAGAGTCATGTGTTGGCTATATTGCCGGCTATGTGGTGAGGATGGTGAGGAAGACTCTGAAGTGTAGCCAATGTCTTTCTGCATTGACCAGTAACAACGAAGAATGGCAAACCACACCAATGTACAGCCTGATTGTTACCAAGAACAGGGGTGGCCTCATAGTTCCCTCGCACAGTGTTGTTCGTGTCTGTGAGGCGACTGAACGCTGTGTCAAGAGGCTCCTGGCTGTAAGCAATGGCAAAATGCCTCGTGAAAGTGGGATAAGAGTGGCAATTTCCACTTCTGTCCTTTCTGAGGTCGGTCGGTCTACATTTGCTTCCTTGGATCGGCACATGTTTGACTGTGAGGCAGACAGCAACCATGTGTTTGCTTTAATACATTCTGTATCACAATCATACAGCAAGATACGTTTCCATCATGTTGTGAGAACACTCGATGATGACATGAAGGAAGAGCGCATCAGGAAAAAATATTGCAAACTGGTCCTGTTTGCTCACCAGTGAGGCAACACCAGAGCAAGCTGAAATATAAGAGCGACCTCATCTCTACATGGTGTGGGTGTGTTTTGTGGGTTAACTGTGAATTGTGTGGGTTAACTACATGACAGCGTTTCATGTCATTTATGTGACTGACTCACTGTTGATGTGTTGCTGACCCATGTCAGTGTAGAATAAACTCTGGTTATCATTATATCTGCGTGGTTTCTAACATCTCGGTAATAGAAACATACACATCTTAGTTACAATATAATGACTGAATTAAGTAACATCATATAACATGACAACAAATCAGATCTTTATATTGAGGAATATTATAGAACAAGCCAAAGAATGGCAAACGACGATGTACCTCAATTTTATAGATTTCTAGAAAGCTTTCGACTCCTTGCCCAGAGAAAGTCTGGGTCATAATGAAGAAATACAGCATACCTGGAAAATTAGTGAACCTTGTAAAAGCCCTTTACCAAGACTTTCAATGTGCGGTCGTCGACCAAGGTGAAACAACAGAATGGTTCAAGGTGAAGACAGGAGTTAAACAGGGGTGTAACATGTCAGGATTCTTATTCCTACTAGTGGGTGATTGGGTCATGAGAAGAACGATAAAGAACACCGAGCGGTAATTTTGGGCACTTTTTTTTCAAACAAGCTCTAAACCATTGGATTCCCCAGGAAAAATGCGTCTAGAACCAACTTCAAACTTAATGAACACCATTTCCTTAAAGAACGGGATTCTGAGCCCGAATATCAGTTCAAATATTAGTATTCTATATTAATTAAATAGTCGGCGGTCCTAAAATTCGCTCCAGCTGCATCATCAGTGCGCCACGCCTTTGCTTTGACAGGCTTACGATCGGCTTCCCAATATGGCCGCCAGACTATTTCCGGTGGCTTCACGGCGGCTAATGCTGCGAGGTGGCCAATTGGCTCTCCATATTATATACCTCCGTGCACTCAATACCCGATAATGACAAAGAGAAAACAGGATTTTAGAAAGTTTTGCAAATTTATTAAAAAATAAAAAAACTGAAATATCACATTGACATAAGTATTCAGACCCTTTGCTATGACACTTGAAATTTAGCTCAGGTGCCTCCAATTTCTCTTGATCATCTTGGAGATGTTTCTACACCTTGATTGGAGTCCACCTGTGGTAAATTGAATTGATTGGACATGATTTGGAAAGGCACACACCTGTCTATATAAGGTCTCACAGCTGACAATCCATACCAGAGCAAAAACCAAGCCATGAGGTCGAAGGAACTGCCTGCAGAGCTCAGAGACAGGATTGTGTCGAGGCACAGATCTGGGGAAGCCAACAAACATACCTCTGCTGCATTTAAGGTTCCCAAGAACACAGTGGCCTCCATAATTCTTAAATGGAAGAAGTTAGGAACAACCAGGACTCTTCCTGGAGCTGGCCGCCTGGCCAAACTGAGCAATCGGAGGAGAAGGGCCTTGGTAAGAGAGGTGACCAAGAACCCGATGGTCACTCTGGCTGAGCTCCAGAGATCCTGTGTGGAGATGGGAGAAACCTCCAGAAGGACAACCATCACTGCAACACTCCACCGATCCGGGCTTTATGGCAGAGTGGCCAGACGCAAGCCTCTCCTCAGTGAAAGACACATGAAAGCCCACAGAATCTTTTCTCACAGTCTGAGAGTCCTTTCGGTGCTTTTTTGCAAACTCCAAGCGGGCTTTCAAGTGCCATAGCAAAGGATTTGAATACTTATGTAAATGTGATATTTCAGTTTTTTCTTTTTAATAAATTTGCAAAACTTTCTAAAATCCTGTTTTCTCTTTGTCATTACGGGGTATTGAGTGTAGATTGATGAGGGAAAAAATGAATTTAAACGATTTCAGCATAAGGGTGCAGAATAACAAAATGTGAAAAAAGTGAAGGGGTCTGAATACTTTCTGAATGCACTTTGTACGTTTGCAGCAACCGTCGAACCGTAAGTCAAATTCTTTAACGGAACTTTGTCCCTTGGCCTTGCAGTCAGCCATGTTACATTGTTACATCCTCATCACATGCTCAATACGAATACCCACTGCGTTGTAGTGAATAGTTCAGACAGAGATTGTACTCCGACTTTGAGCTGAGTACATATCATCTCTTGACAAGGCTTGTTGCCATGGTAAATGAAACAATATTTTCTGCCATTCTCGGCTTGATTGTCCACTCCATAAGACTTGTACAGCTTGAACTAGCGACATTCCTTCAATGAGCAGCCCCCCTCCCTCTATCTCCCTTTCACCTGTTGAATAAATATGCGAGCTGGGGAATTGGGTGGGAGCAGTGAAATGGGGGAAATGGGGAAATGGGTTGTTTGGATTCATGCATAGACAGCACAGTTGGAACAAGAGATTGACTCATATAGACGTTTTTCCTGCATATTCCTTCCCTCTGTTGGCAATGCCATGTCCCTCTCTGTCCTCGGGCATTATTTCCTTTCAATGTCTCCAATGCGTTCGTTTTAGGATCCGCTGTGCGTAAAATGTCGGTGTGCGCTCTTGACCTTTCTTCTTTGTCAGGTGAAATATTTTATCTTTCTGGCTTTTTACTCGTTGCACAAACCCATTGGCCTAATTACATTGATTGTCAATGGTGTTTTTTGATCACTTGTAGTGTTTCCGTAGAGGACGCTTACTTTCGCCAGGAATCTTAAGCCACTCTTTGACGACTCTGTTTCCAATTCCATCAGGTCTGGATGCCTTGTGCCTAGCTTCTGTGAGATCCGTCTAACGTCACAAAGCCAGAACTTCACGGTGTTCATATTTCCGTGTGTCGGTGCGAGCTGAGATTAGATCCTGATAGGTGGCGAAGGTCCGACCATCTTTCTGCAAGGTTGAGAAACTAGAACGTCAACGTTTCCCTTGTATTCTCTCCATAGTCCGGCAGCTAAGCTAAATATAGCATAACAATTGTGCATTTTGTGAGGAAAGCACCAAATTTGGCACACTAGTAGACTATCATATTATGAAAAGATCTGGATATTGGGCCATCTCAGATTCAGAGATTTGATTTTTGCAAGATTTGCAGATTTTGCAGATTTGCAAGCTGAGATTGCAATGCCAGGGACGGCCGACTCCTTCCTGCGAGCTGCCCACGTCACCCGCACAAGAAGAGCTCATCAAATCACTGCAGCGGCACTGCACATCCTGCAACACCATGCGTATGAACGCCACTGTATGACATATGCTGATGATGCAGAAGACCTGCCTGAGTTCGAAGACTGGTGTCACCAGAGAGGAGAAGACATTCCCAACTTTCAGTACTGGGCAACTGTGCTGGAACTAGAGATGTTGGTACTGGTCTACGTGCGTTCTCTGCGGCAGGCTTCATTCACGATGTACCTTGATGCCCTGACGGAACTGGTCCCATGGTTCCATGCCTTAGACCACACACACTATGTCAGGTGGGTCCCCGTTCACCTGAGGGACATGGTTGCACTCCCAATGAAGCACCCAGATGTAGGCAGAGAATTCAGGGCTGGCAACTTCACTGTACAGAAGACGAAGAAGGTGTTCTCTTCGATCCCAATCGACCAGGCGCATGAACAGAATAACGCCTGCATCAAAGGAGACGGTGGAGCAGTCGGCCTCACTGACGACCCAAGTGCCCTGTGGCGTTGGATGATTGCCAGGCCAGAAGTTGCCAGGGCCATAGAAGAGTTCCAAGATGGCCATCAACACTGGGGGAGGCGAGAGGACACACGTCATCACGACCAGACACCAAGTGTGCAGACCTCTTTCGCCAAGGATGTCTGCGCCCTTGTCAGTGTCATAGAAGAGCTTGGCAACCCCTTTGAGGAAGAGAGCATGGATCTGGTTGTCCTTGACACAAAGGAAATTGCAGGTCCTGCTGCAGTTGAGACTGTCAGGAATGTGAAGAAGATTGGCCGAGAGCAGTTCCAGGCTTTCACTAGAGAATGCCTGGTGGAAAGGACCAAGCCAATTGATGATGCAATTCGTCGGAACAAGCTGAAGGTGTCATTTTGGAAAATGGCTGCCACAGCCATCAGGGGGTGAATTTGAGATGGCCCAATATCCAAATCTGTTCATAATAGGATAGTCTACTCGTGTGCCAAATTTGGTGCTTTCCTCACAAAATGCACAATTGTTATGCTAAGTTGCCCCACTACCATGGCCCCCCACCAATCACAGGGTTTGGTTACTCCAGCAGACAAATGATCTGTTGTCCTCTGGAGGCGTTGTCTTTTGGCCTCCTCTTTCTGATAGTTCTGCCTTTCTCGTATCGGAGCATCAAGGAAAACAGCACAAGGGCACTTACTCTAATTGCTATAAGTTATTTAATTGGTGTGTGTGTGTGTGTGTGTGTGTGTGTGTGTGTGTGTGTGTGTGTGTGTGTGTGTGTGTGTGTGTGTGTGTGTGTGTGTGTGTGTGTGTGTGTTTGTTTTATATAATAACTAGTATAAAGCCCGTCAAAATGACGGGTTGGAACAGTTTACTTGACAGTGCAGCCGCGTGAGCGTGCCAAAGTCTGAAGCCTGGGCCTAGTGTCAGGTGTGCTTACATCTTCTTTATTTATTAGATATCTTACAGACGTAAATGAACATTCAGTTTACTCTGCGCCCTTGCACGTCACGTTCAGCGAATGTCACCTCCCTTGTATTTATTGTGCCTTGTATTTATTGTGATAAAAAAACGCTTCTGTACACCGACCTTGAGGCCCGGTTTGCAAGCCACCGTCTACAATTCCAATGTAAGAGACAGAATTGCTCTTCTTTTGGGTCTTCGGAGTCCTCAGGGTCTTTTGGGTCCTCTGGTTCATTTGGGACTTTTGGGTGTTCAAGCACTTTTGCATCCTTGGGATCTTTTGGGTCTTTTGTGTCCTCTGGGTCATTTGGGTCCTTGGGGTCTTTTGGGTCATTTGAGTTTTTGGGTCCTCTGGATCTTTGGGGTCCTTGGATCTTTTTGGTCATCTGTGTCTTTGGGGTATTTTGGGTAATTTGGGTCTTTGGGGTCCACTGGGTCCTCCAGGATCTTTTTGGTGTTTTGGATTGACATCTTACAGACGTAAATGAACACTCGGTTTACTCTGCGCACTTTGCATGTCATGTTCAGAGAATTTCATCTCCCTGCGCCGTGTATTTATTGTGATTAAAAAAACCCGCTTCCGTACACCGACATTGAGGCTGGGTTTGCAAGCCACCGTCTATAATTCCAATGGAAGAGACATAATTACTCTTATTTTGGGTCTTCAGAGTCCTAAGGGTCTCTTGGGTCCTCTGGTTCATTTGGGTCTTTTGGGTGCTCAAGCTCTTTTCCATCCTTTGGATCTTCTGTTTCATTTGTGTCTTTGGGGTCTTTTAGGTCATTTGAGTCTTTTGGGTCCTCTGCATCTTTGGGGTCCATGGGTCTTTTCAGTCATCTAGGTCTTTGGGGTATTTTGGGTCTTTGGGTTCCACTGGAGCCTCAGGGTTTTTAAGGGTCTTTGGGGTATTTTTGGTGTTTTGGATTGTTTGGTTCTGTGGGGTCATTAAGGGTCTTCAGGGTATTTTGGGTTTTCAGGGACTTTTTGGTCTTCTGGGTCTTTTCGATTTTTTTTTGGTCTTTGGGGTGTTTTGAGTCTTTAAAGAGTCTTTGGGATATTTTGGGTCTCTGGGGTCTTCGTGATCTTTTGGGTCTTTGATGTATTTTGAGTCTTTGGGGGTATTTTGGGTCTTTGGAGTCTTTTCGGTCTTCTGGGTCTTTTGGGTCTTCTGGGTATTTAAGGGTCTTTGGATCTTCAGGGTCTTGGGGGTCTTTTCAGTGTTTTGGGTCTTTGGGGTCTTCATTGGTCTTTAAGGGTCTTGCAGTCTTCTGGATATTTAAGGATCTTTGGGGTCTTTCAGGTCTTTGGGGTCTTCTGGATATTTAATGGTCTTTTGGGTCTTCGTGGTCTTTTGGGTCTTTAAGGGTATTTGGTGTATTTTGGGTATTTTGGGTCTTTAAGGGTCTTGAGGTCTTCATGGGTCTTTGGGCAATTTGGGGTCTTCAGTGTCTTTTGGTTTTTGTGGTATTTTGGGTATTTAAGAGTCTTTGGGGTCTTTTCGGTTTTTAACAGTCTTCAGGTTAATTTGGGTGTTTGGGGTCCATTCGGTCTTCAAGGACTTTTCTGTCTTTTGGGTCTTAGTGGTATTTTGGGTCTTCAGGGTATTTTGTGTGTTAGGGATCCATTGGGTATTTTGTGTCTTTAACAGTCTACAGGGTATTTTGGGTCTTCAGGTATTTTGGGTGTTTGGGATCCATTGGGTCTTTGGGGTCTTCTGGGTCCTCAGTCTTTTGGGTCTTTGGGGTCCACTGGGTCTTTTCAGTATTTTGGGTCTTCTGGGTATTTTGGGTCTTTAACAGTCTTCGGGGTATTTTGAGTATTTAACAGTCTTCGGGGTATTTTGGGTCTTTAACAGTCTTCGGGGTCTTTTGGGTGTTTGGGGTCGATTGGGTTTTTGGATTTTCAGTCATTGGTGGTCTTCTGAGTCCTTGGTGTCTTTTGGTCCTCGTTGTCATTTGGCTACTTGGGGTTGTTCCGGTCTTTTGGATCCTCGGGGTCTTTTGGGTCTTTAGTGTCTTCTCAGTCTTTTGGGTATTTGGGGTCTTTTGTGTCTTTAACAGTCTGCACGGTATTTTGGGTGTTTGGGGTCCATTGGGTCTTTGGGGTCTTCAGTATTTTAGGTCTTTTAATCAGTGGACACACAGTCGTGTTCAAAGATTGCCCATTTTAACCCCCCCCCCCCCACTCCCCCCCTCCCACTCAAAGCCGTCCTCAAGCGCCACTCAAAGCCTTTAAAACTTACCCTTATTGGGGGGGGGGGGGGGCACAGACAAACACACACACACACACACATACACACACACACACACACACACACACACATTGTGTTTTATATGGTAGATTACATAATAAAAATATAATTGTTAGCCCGAGGATACACGACCTGGCTCCAATGGACCCAGCTGCCCAGAGGATGCTTTGAGCCATGCATCCTAGGGTCAATTGTTACAGGGCTCTTCCTACCTAACCTCTCCTGATGATGTACATTGAAATCACCTTGAATCATCACATGTACCCAGTGGTTTGGGTGACAGAACCCAGGCTATGAGGCAAGTAATCAATAAGATCACAGTCGGTTCCCAACAGGGAGCCAGGGCGATACATAGCGCCGATCAGTAGGCGCCACGTGTGTGTCTTCACGGTACTCCAGATGACTTCCAGGTCAGGAGATTCCAGGTTCAGGTGATCTCCTTACCCGCATGGTCATTGGCTCCTAAAAGGAGCTCATCCGCCCCTTTTTTGCCCCCGCCCCCGAAGGTGGCCGGAGGCATTACGTTTTGGGGTTGTCCGTCCGTCCTTCCATACCTCGTTTTTCTCAGCAACCCTATGTCTGATTGAGGCAAACCTTTCAGGGTAGGAGTGACACCCATGCAGGATGTTTAATGATAATTGTGATATCATACGTCACGTGGTATGGCAGCCATCTTGGATTAAACGCAAATAATTAAAAAATTATTTCTCAGAAACCGCTGAATGAAAATAATTTAAACTTGGCACATTGTCAAGTACTCCCAATGGGGAACAAAAGCATGATAATGATGACATCATAGGTGAAGTGGTATACCAGCCAAAAAATGTTTTAATCGAATTCCTTATCCTAAAAATCTGAAATTGCATGCTCATGATCTATGACCCATTTGTATTGACATATTAAATGTATTACATCATAGGTCGCATGGTCTGGCAGCCATATTGGATTTAACCTGAAACCTTAAAAAAAAAAAAATCTTCTCCCAAACCACCAAATGGATTGACTCGAAACGTTGTATCATTGACTTGGCGTGGTGATTAAAAGATGATCACGAAAACATCATTGGTCACATGGTGTGGCAGCCATATTGGATGCCTCTGAAACCGCTTACCCTATCGATGCGAAATTTTACGAATAACATCTAACACCATTATTGCATATAGTTTGAAAATGATGATGTTGTAGGTCACGTGGTTTGGCAGCCATCTTGGATAGAAAAAGGAACCTTATCCGATCAACAAGAAACTTCACAAATGTGATCCCCTACCCATAAGTATGCAGAGTGTACATTTTTTAAGGTCATATTTCATGTGGTATGGCAGTCATATTAGCTTGAAAGCCGATATTTTTTTTTTAATCCCTTCTCTGAAACCACTTCACCGATCGATGTGAAACCTGTCAAGGCTCTGTCACTCAAGCTTTTGGGTCTCACTATTTGCCATTATCTTTCCTGGGAAAACCACATTTCAAATCTGGCCTCCAAAGCCAGTCGCCGACTGGGCATCCTCCGTCGTGCGAAGTCCTTCCTTGGCACACCTGAGCTCCTCACCACATACAAGGCTTTCATCCGCAGCTCTATGGAATACTGCTCTCCCCTCTGGTCTGGTGCTCCTGCCTCACACCTAGCCCGTCTTCACGCTGTTGAAACCAAAGCGTTCAGAATCATTGGAATCTCCCGCGATGAAGCTAACTCCAAGGGCCTTTCACTCACTCACCGCAGGCAGGTTGGTGGTCTTTCCGTCTTCTACCGACTCCTCTCTGGCCTTGCCCCCCCCCCCCCCAGCCCTCTCTGGGCTCTGTCCCCCAAATATTCCTGCAGGTCGCACAAGATCTGCCTGCAACCCTCTTATGGTTAAACTGCCAAAATCAAGACTTTCTGCTCACCTTCACTCCTTCATTCCTCTTTTCTCCCACCTCTGGAACAAACTCCCTCACTCTCTTCAATCCCACTCCACCCTCCAGGTCTTTAAAACAGCTGTTCACCACCATCTCTTATCCTCCCCCATCCAAAACCTTGATCTTTTCTACCCCCACTAATTTCTGTCCCCTTGTGTTTTATACCTCTCACCCCCCCCCCCCCCTCCCCTTCCCACGCCTCCTGCCCCAAAGCCCTCTCCCTCCCACACTTCTCCCTGCTCTCAAATGTTGTGGTTGTGTGCTTCCCCTTCTCTCCCCATCCTGTCTTCCGCTCCCTCTTTTTGTATATTTTGTTTGTCTGGTTGATTTGTTTGTGAAATAAATGTTAGCTCTTTCACGAGCCTCGATTCAGTATACAAAAAAAAAAAAAAGGCTGGTGAAAATGTGATACTTTAAAACAGCTGAAGGGATTTAAATCAAACTTGTTAGGACAATGAACGAGAGCATCTACTCGTTGTGGGACTATGTGGAGGCATATTGGCGACACAGTCGCATTGCTGTAGTTTACAGGTGTTTTTAGTCCTGGTGGAGTTTCACAGTCATCCTCCCCACTTAGAAAGCTAGTTATGGGTGTCGGTTTAGTCACCGACAACCCGACCATGTGGCATGTAGCACTAGGTTACATGTTGCCAGTGGCAGTCTCAAAACATTGACCTAAGGTGCAGGATTTGTGTCAAGAGAAATTCGGTGAAGGACAATTGACTCATCAAAATTATGTGAAAGCATTGATTGAAAAGTTTTGGGAAACTCTAAGCATTTCAGACAAGTCTCAGTGGTCAACCAAAGGTTGTGACAGATGTCATATTGTAGGATGTTGGCAACCATTTGCAAAGAAGCTCAAGGAATTCACTCGACACTTGTCGCAACAAGTAGGTGTCATATACAGAGCTGTACGGAATATAGTGAAGTTCATGAAATGTCGCTCTGAGACAAAAGTCTGCAAAATTCTGGCAATGGCTCCAAAATTTCATCGCAGAATAAGCAGATCGGGTTTTCGACTGAATCTTCTTTACGGTTGAGATATGATTCCACATGTCTGGCGATTCATGATTGGCCAAACAGCAGGATTTTGGCCACGAAAAATCCCAGATGCAAAAATCCATTGAATAATCAACAAGACCGCAATTCTAACAGCGGCCTAGCCAGGCTTGTTTGATGTTTTAGTTGAAGAGGACAGTATGACCTGGGTGGGAATAGCAGTTAGCAAATAATGCAAGTATTAAATTTTTTTTTTTTAAATACTCTAAGTCTCTAAGTTGTCTGTCACCATGGAAATGAAGATATTGCATTGAGACACTGGTGTATTTAATATATGTTTCGAGTCAGAAATGAAACAACCATACACCGCTTCATTCCAGCAACTTTGCAGTCACGACAAAGGGATTGCAGTGTTATGATTATATTTACTATATTATTATTATCAATGTTATTATTATTATTATTACAAAAACTATGTTATTGTATTAAGAAACCTAGGCTAATTTGTCTGAAGCGGCCTGAATTTAAGTCATGAAGCCTAAGGCCTATACGTACTGTGTCGTTGGAAGACAAGTAATGCCGAAGCTCTCGATATTTGATGATTATTTTAACAATCGGTTTGTTTGTGTTTCACACTGAATGAAAAACGTCAAGGTAGACCAAGGCGATTGTGATGTATGACAGGTTCGACGATATGTGTGGCCTGAACGCAGATAAATCAAAATGGCGGTGTGCGGGGTCAGCCGCCGTGCCACCGTAATGACATCACAGACGTAATCACATCACATCACCTCTGTCATGTGACAAGATCCTTAGCTCTGATTGGTGTATGTTTGTGAGGGACATACATACATACATACATACATACATACATACATATGGACATCGAGACAGACGAACACTGTTCTGGACGGCTTTGCCCTATGGGTTACACCGTAAAAAATTGGTGTGTGGCGTGTATTTCCAGAAGGCATGTTATCGGACCAATATTTTTTGAAGATGCTGTGTAAATCCTGAATTGTACATTGATATTCTCCAGGAATTTTTCAATGCACTAACTGAAGAGGAAACAACACATGCACGCAGTCAGTACAGTTTTTGAAGATGACATCGTTTCTCATTGTTTATGGCCCCTCGTTCTTCCGACTTAAACCTCCAGATCTGTTGAGAAATCTCAAAAACACCGTCCACATGATAGCGGACCTAAAGGCTAACTTTTCGGAGGCTATCCATGGCATCCAGGCTGAAGAACGGCAATGAGTGTTTCAAAACGTGTAGACACCTCCAACTTTGCCTACAAATTGAACGGGCCGCACTTTTGGCAATTGCTACAAATTTGCTGCAACTGTTAAAAAAAATTTCAACATCAAGTCTTGTTACCTTTGTCTTTGTATTTAACAATAAATATTTTTCTCTGAAATATTTATCTAATCGCACAAGAGGTGTTGCGTTTCAACTGCACTCTCTTTTGAGACACTGTAACTTGATGTGTTTTACTGGGATTACATCCATTAGTTATTATTGCAGGTGCAACATGTGTTCACTGCCGCATTTCAGAACTCGCACACAGATACGTGGGCAGATATCTGTCACAGATATCTGTCTGTCTGTCTGTTTGTTTGTCTGTGAACAAGATCTCGAAAAGTTGTTCACGTATTTGGATGAAATTTGGCAGAGATGTAGCGTATGTGACAAGGTCGAAATGATTAGATTTTGGTGAAGACCCAGATCGGATCCGGCTAGTAGAATTTTTAAAGTGATTCTTCACCATTGGGAGATGGGGCCAAATACGATATATATCAGGATATCTCAAAAAGTTGTGGATGGATTTGGACGAAACTTGGTGGACAGATTGGGTGTGTGATAAAGAGTTGATTCAATTTTGGTGAAGATCCAGATCGGATCCGGCTACTCGAATGTTTTAAGTGATTCTTCACTATTGAGCTATAAGGCCAAAAACGATATATAGCAGGATATCTCAAAAAATTGTGGATGGATTTGGATGAAATTTGGCAGAGATGTAGCGTATGTGACAAGGACGAAATGATTCGATTTTGGTGAAGACCCAGATCGGATCCGGCTACTAGAATGTTTTAAGTGATTCTTCACCATTGAGCGATAAGGACAAAAACGATATATAGCAGGATATCTCAAAAAGTGGTGTATGAATTTGGACGAAACTTAGTGGACAGGTTGGGTGTGTGATAAGGAAGAGTTGATTCAATTTTGGTGAAGATCCAGATTCGGATCCGGCGACTAGAATGTTTTAAATGATTCTTCACCATTGAGCGATAAGGACAAAAACGATATATAGCAGGATATCTCAAAAAGTTGTGTATGGATTTGGACGAAACTTAGTGGACAGGTTGGGTGTGTGATAAGGAAGAGTTGATTCAATTTTGGTGAAGATCCAGATTCGGATCCGGCTGGTATAATTTTTAAAGTGATTCTTCACCATTGAGCGATAAGGACAAAAACGATATATAGCAGGATATCTCAAAAAGATGTGTATGGATTTGGACGAAACTTAGTGGACAGGTTGGGTGTGTGATAAGGAAGAGTTGATTCAATTTTGGTGAAGATCCAGATTCGGATCCGGCGACTAGAATGTTTTAAATGATTCTTCACCATTGAGCGATAAGGACAAAAACGATATATAGCAGGATATCTCAAAAAGATGTGTATGGATTTGGACGAAACTTAGTGGACAGGTTGGGTGTGTGATAAGGAAGAGTTGATTCAATTTTGGTGAAGATCCAGATTCGGATCCGGCTGGTATAATTTTTAAAGTGATTCTTCACCATTGAGAGAAAGGGCCAAAAACGATACATAGAGGGATATCTCAAATAGTTATGGACGGATTTGGACGAAACTTGGTGGATCGGTTGGGTGCCTGACAAGGACAAATAGATTCCATTTTGGTGAAGATCCAGATTCGGTTCCGGCTAGTATAATTGTTTTAAGTTATTGTTCACCGTTGATAGATTGGGCAAAAAGAGCGAAAAATAACATGATATTTTAAAAAGTTATGGACGAGTTATGACTAAACTTGGTGGACGAGTTGGTTCGGTGACGAGAACAAGCCGATTCGATTTTGGTTCAGTTGTTCTGTTTTCAGAAGCCACGTTACATTACACTGATTGGCCAAAAGTATTTCTTTGAAATGATGGATATTCATCATTAGGATGCACAAGCTGAATTGGAAAGTGCTGATATGGACCCAAAACTTTCATGACCCTGGCTCATCTCTTTACACTTTGGTTTTAGCCCGATGTCGATGCTTTGTGATTTACATACATCCAGACTTAAAGCAACACAAACTTGGAGAGAAATGAAATGATTGGAGAGATTGTATTGGGACATATTGGAGGGATATGATTTCCCTTGAGGTGATGAACCAGTGTTTTGGACTGAAGACCCTTGACTAGTTGGGTATTACATAGGAACGTTCTTGGACCCGATGCAAGACGGTTAATGGTCTCTTATTAGTTGAAGAGCATGCAAACAGTCATGTGATCCGGCATCGTGGTCCAAAAAGGATGGGGCTATTTTGAGGCCGACGATCATTTTAAGAAGCTCGAGATCATATTGCATTCCTGGTCAATTCGGTATTGGGCAAAATAAATGGCTGTTCACACCACAAACAGATTGGTTGTCCTGTGGTCCTCCATAGACTCGCTGCTGGTTTTGCTTCCTCCATAGACTCGCTGCTGGTTTTGCTTCCTCCATCCTCTCTACCATCAATCTCCACCCCAACCTCACCAATCGATGTGTTCTCCATCCACTTTGTAAATCTAGACCGTTTACTTCTCAATTCAACCTCTGCTTTATCTATGGAAGAAGCTTTCAATGCAGGTCAACCACTGTATTTCTCTTCCCTCCAATCCACCCCAAAAGTGGCAGCTCGTCATCCCAGGTTCAAACCAATATCTAACTCTCATCTTGTCTACCTACATGTATCCAGTTTACTTGTCCCATAACGGTCTGCTCAAGGTTTGTTCATCACTGCAGTCATTTTTTGTTTGGTGCTACCAGAGTATATTTGCACAGTGGTTCCTGGTACACGCAGATAGTGCCATCCACGCCCTGGAGATCTTGTATTGAATTTCCATTAATGTGAGCACAACAACACCCTGCCGAGGTATTTTTGGGGTTGGCAGGACAAGGTTCTGAGGAAATGTGCCATGGAATTACATTTTTAGAGTCTGTGTGATCACATGGTCATGTGGCACTAGAGCCTCGAAGGATGCATCCAATTCACAGGCATGACCTTTCCGTTGCCAAATGCACAATGAGAGAGGTGTATAAAATGAAGGGGGTATAAAAGCGAGGGAAGAGTGAGCAAGATGAACGGCGGGTGAGGTTTGTGGATATTTAATGGTAAAACACCTTGAGATGTCGGTTGTGGTAAAGCGGTAAAGTGGTGCAACTGCTCTAATTGTTGGTGGTGGAATTGAGCTTGGCCTCGACCTTGGTTGAACTGTAACGCTTGACTTTAGGCATTGGTCGATGTGTTGTCACTTCCCTCTTGATACTTTGGCCTTTTGATCAAATGCCATGCACTGTTTACTTGGCAGATATTTAGTACAGCTCCTGTCGATAATTTAAATGTACATTGACGTCTTCTAATGTCCTTTTTAAGCTAAATGATCATCTTTATCTTCCATTGTACACAAATATTGTAATGATGATTCTAATGTTGATGTACAATGTATAGTACTTTATTGCTAGGCTCATGGGGGATGAGGAAGTTATCAGAATTAAGGTATAGACACCTGCTTACTGTTACGTGCTCCTCCCCAAACCCCGGTCACGGTGTACCTCTGAGCCCCGAAAGGAGTCACGGCAGAAAGATGTGTTATAATGTGTGTCAATGACCAATGGTGAAACCACACCAACCAATAAATTGTTACCAAAAACAAGTATTGTATTAAGGTCACACAAGTATAACAGCACAAGTACAATGTTTCAATTGCACCACAAAAATACCATATAATTCCGATGATGGTACCATCAGTTTTTTATTCAATAACTCGCTGTGCTCCAAGTGAGCGAAAAGAACATTCCCAAAGTCACTGTCCCGGCACCAAGCCAAAGTCGATCCACGCTCCGGTGATCGCAAGAAAAATGTCAAATCGAGACCAGAATCCAAGTCGGCTGACAGTCAACGCGGCCAAAGAGGCGCAAAGGTGCACCCAAAAGGCGACTGGGAAATCGCACCTTCGGGTATGAACGTTCAGCGGTTCCCAAACGGAGAACCACAAATTCCCAATCGAAATCCACGTTACACTCGCAAACCAGGCTAACGGCTGGGTGCGGTGAAATGGCTGGAGCGAGGTGAAAAGGCTGGAGCGATGTGAAATGGCAGGAGTGAGGCGAAATGGCGGGCGGGCCCGTACTGGAGGCGTACCTGTTCTCCAACGATTCTCTTCAGAATCGACCGCAAAACCCAATACGCAGGTTTATCTGTCACAGCGATAACCACTCTGTCACAGGAATCCCTTTCCCAGGAAACCCAAAGTTCGCTCGTGACCCCCGTTCGCCAGCGTCTCCCCGAGACCTCAAAGCAGCTCGGCTTTTCTTCCCGACCTCACTTGCTCCGCCTTTTTTTTTCTTCCTCCTCTTCTTCTGCCGGTTTCCTCCCGGTCCGGTTTCCGGTTTCTTTTAAAACACTAATTTTTTACCTTTTGAAAACAGTTATCTCCATTTCACTTAAACGATAGCAATAATAGTACATGGAACCAAAAATGCTTACAGTGGATGAAAACCACAACGACGGAAGTGACGAATCCGTAACACTTACATTCACAGTAAGGACATACCTCAGCGTATTGGGATAAGTCGGCCTGTTTGTTTGTGCATCACTGGAAGACGATGCTGACCTGTCGTGCCGAGGACAGGGCCGGAAAGGCTAATAGGTGGTATTGCCCCTTTGGCAGAAACAACCTCAAGTTGGCGTTTCTTATAAATGTCTACCAGTCTCTGACATCGACTGGGAGAAATTTTTGCCCAATCCTCCATGCAGAATTCTTTCAGCTGTGCAATGTTTGAGGGGTTTCTTGCATGCACAGCTCGTTTCAAATCCCCCTACAACATCTCGATGGGATTTAGATCCGGGCTTTGACTTGGCCATTCCAGAACCCTCCATTTCTTTCTTTTCAGCCATTCCTTGGTGGATTTACTGGTATGTTTAGGGTCATTGTCATGTTGCAAGGTCCACCTTCGGTTGAGCTTCAACTTTCCGACAGATGGCCTCACATTATCCTCAAGCACCCTCTGGTACATGAAGAATTCATCGTGGATTCTATGATGGTGAGCTGCCCAGGCCCTGATGCAGCAAAGCTGCCCCAAACCACAATATTTCCACCACCATGCTTTACAGTTGGTATCAGGTTCATGTGGTAAAATGCTGTCTTTGGTTTTCGCCAAACATGTCTTCTGGTACTTTAGCCAAATAGCTCTACCTTGGACTCATCTGTCCAGAGCACATTGTTCCAGAAGTGCTGGTCTTTGCCGAGGTGTTCATTGGCAAACTTTAGTCCTGCCCTGATGTTCTTTCTGGACAGCAATGGTTTCCTCCTGGCACACCTCCCATGTAGATCAAATTTGTGCAGCCTCTTTCTAATGGTAGACTCGTGCACTTTGACATCAACAGTGGCAAGAGCTACCTGTAGGTCCCGTGATGACATTCTGGGGTTCTTAGACTTCTTTCAGCATCTTGCGGTCTGCTCTCGGGCTGAACATGCTGGGGCGGCCTGGCCTGAACAAGTTGGCAGTTGTTTGGAATCTTCTCCACTTGTAGATGATCTTCCAGACAGTCGAATGATTGATTTCAAATTGTTTGGAGATCTTTTTAAATCCCTTCCCATACTCGTAGGCATCTATAACCTTCTTTCTGAAGGCCTCAGAGAGCTCTTTTGATCAAGGAATGGTGACGTCGCACACTTCAACAACAAAGAGCAAACCAAACTAAATGTCTGAGGTTTAAATAAGACAGGTTCCTCCAAGATCCTCTCTAACGATGCTCTAATCATTTGCACCTGAGCTGGTGCCCCTGATTCTAATTTTAGGTATTTGAAGTAGTGATAAATGTAGGGGTGTACTTACTTTTTCCACATGCGAAATTTGCATTTATGTTTATTTAAATTAAACAATGGACTACAAAATGTAAATGCTTCATGATATTTGTTATATTATATCACCTTTATCTATCAATATTGTTGAAATGAAGATCAAATAGCTGTATGTTGAAATATGTTGAAAAAGTCAAAACTTTACATGGGGTGTACTTACTTTTTCACGTGACTGTATTTCACCATTTTGAAATGTTACGCCATCAATTTTAACATATTTTTTGCTCATCTTCTCAGTGTTGGGGAATTTCGAGATTCAGCCAAAATCACGACTCGTATAAAATATAGATTGTATTCGGAAACAAAACAGGGATTGTATAGACCCTTCCCATGGCCTTTTTGTCAAGTTCTCCAAACTCTCTCGTTTCACTTGCCATTGGAGTCCCTGTACAAACCTGTCATAAAATAAGAATGGGGTATAATCCATCCTCCAAGAAAAGTAAAGAAAACGAATATGTGGGAGTTTCCCAGCGCCCCCCCACCCCCTCCGCATTCCCATGCCTCCTCCCCCCAAGCCCTCTTCCTCCCACAGATCTCCCGATGTCCCTGTTCTCTGCTGTTGTGCTTGTGTGCTTCCCTCTCTCTCCCCATCTTGTCTCCCGCTCCCTTTTTTGTATGTTTTGTGTGTCCGTTCGTTGTTTAATTGGGATTGATGTTAGCTCTTGCACGAGCCTCGATCTTGTATACAAAAAAAAAAAATTATGAAAACTACTGTAATAAATATCGGATTCATCCAGGAACATGTGCAGTTGAACCATAAATGGATGCTAAAAGCTTGTTTGTGCAAAGGAGAACTGATAAAACTGCTAAATGGATGTCGACTGAACTGGAATTTGAAATTGATTGCAATTAACTGAAAGCTATGCTCTTTTAAATCAAACTAAAAACAATGAACTCTTAACATCGAGCGACGAGCTAAGTATGAATGACTAAAGGGGGTGAATGTTGAAAAGCAACAACCTGGGAATACAACTTCTCAAGAAATGAAGCTATCGATTCCTTCAAAAAGTATAAACTAAAAATATTGACCTCCTTAAAACTATATTAAACTAATTTAAAAACTATGAACTGGCAGATGATAACGTTGTTAAAAAAACCCCCAAAAAACCGATGAACTCCTGAATGAATAGTCCCAATGGCAGGCAGTCGTACCCAGGGTGCATTAGGTGATGAAGTTGGTTTTCAGTTTGATTCGATAAAAAAAATAATGAGCCTGTGGAGGCTGAAAGGCCGATAACACGATTGTATCCACGCTGTGAAAACTATGTAGGATGAGCAGGTCCTGAATTGATGGAAAAATCACTTTAGTTTTTGTCCAGCGAAAGGATCCTTCAACCCTTTTCTCTAAAGTGGTGTGAAAAGGTTTAAAGGGTCAAAATGCGTCTAGGGATCGGAGTGGGTCTAAAGGTTTAATTCCAATCGTAGTTAAGGGTACAAAGTCCCCTAGTTAGGGGATCTCTCTGACTCTCTTGCAAATCCTCTCTATCTCTTTGCTGATGACTCCACTCTCTGCCGCTCCATTCCTCATCCCTCAGATCGGCAGTCTGCAGCCTGCTCACTCTCTGCAGACCTGGACAAAATCACAGACTGGGCAAACAAGTGGAACATGTCTTTCAATCCTGACAAATCTCACACTCTTACGATGTCTCTCAGAAAAGACCGACTGGACAACCCTCCCATCTACATTCTGAATAATCCTCTCCAAGAAGTTCTGTCACTCAAGCTTTTGGGTCTCACTATCTGCCATGATCTTTCCTGGGAAAACCACATTTCCAAGCTGGCCTCCAAAGCCAGTCGCCGACTGGGCATCCTCCGTCGTGCGAAGTCCTTCCTTGGCACACCTGACCTCCTCACCACATACAAGACTTTCATCCGCAGCTCTATGGAATACTGCTCTCCCCTCTGGGCTGGTGCTCCTGCCTCACACCTAGCTCGTCTTCATACTGTTGAAACCAAAGCGTTCAGAATCATTGGAATCTCCCGCGATGAAGCTAATTCCAAGGGCCTTTCACTCACTCACCACAGGCAGGTTGGTGGTCTTTCCGTTTTCTATCGACTCCTCTCCGGCCTTGCCCCCCCCCCCCCCTCCCCAGCTCTCTCTGGGCTCTGTCCCCCAAATATTCCTACAGGTCGCACAAGATCTGCCTGCAACCCTCTTATGGTTAAACTGCCAAAATCAAGACTCTCTGCTCACCTTCACTCCTTCATTCCTCTTTTCTCCCACCTCTGGAACAAACTCCCTCACTCTCTTCAATCCCACTCCTCCCTCCAGGTCTTTAAAACGGCTGTTCACCACCATCTCTTATCTTCCCCAATCCAAAACCTTGATCTTTTCTACCCCCGCTAATTTCACCCCAAACCACTTTTTTGAGGTGCCGACTTCTTTCCTGGAAGTCCTTGGTGTCCTTGTGTTTTATACCTATCCTGACTCCCCCCAAGCCCTCTCCCTCCCACACATCTCCCGATGTCCCTGCTCTCAAATGTTGTGTTTGTGTGCTTCCTCCCCTTCTCTCCCCATCTTGTCGACCACTCCCCTTTTTATATACTTTGTTTGCTTGTTTGTTTGATTTGTTTGTTTGATAAATGTTAGCTCTTTCACGAGCCTCGACTCTGTATACAAAAAAAAAGAAAAAAAAATATGAAGGATCTAAGTGGTCGAAAGAATCTAAAAAGGTCTAAATAGTCTAACCAGTCAAAAGGTTCTGCAGGTGTATAGGAGTCTAAAGGTCTGTGGGGTCCAATGGGTACATTCCAAAAGTAGTTAGGGTCTGTAGAATCTAAAGGGTTTTAAAGGATCAAGAGGTCTAACGGGTCAAGAGGATCTGAAATGCGAAAAGTGGTTTTGAAGGTCTAATTAATTGTCTAAAGGGGCTATGTGGTCGAAAGGTCCAAATGGCACATTGCAAGTGTCGCTGGGGTCTAAAGGGACTGAAAAGTATGGAAAGGACAGTCCCCTCTCTGCCACCCACACACACCCCAACCTTCTGTTCCCCACTTCTCCCCCTTTCATTTCCGTTCTTCAAAGCAAGAGGGAATTGAATTGAATGGTATTAAGAGGTTAAAAATTAGATATGAAGATCAAATTAAATGGAGGTTTAAATCAAACTACGAGGAAAGATCTTGTGAGATGATGGAATCTCACGATATGTGATGGACATGCAAACCTGGAGTATATGTTGAGTTGGTTACCTAATTATCTCACCACCTGGATGGAAATTTTCAAATGGAGCTCCATTCAGTTTGACGTCAAGAATCGTTGTGCCGAGTTTTCTTCTTTTTTTGGGATACAGAATCGAGGCTCGTGTAAGAGCTAACACATTGAACATGAAAACATGCACAGACACAAAACATGCAATGAAGGGAGCAGGAGAGAGAGACAGGAAAGCACACAAGCACAACAACAGTAGAGAACAAGGACGTCGGTAGATCTGTGGAAGGCGGACGTCTGGGGGAGGAGGGAGGGGCACACGGTATAAAGCAAATGAACACGACTCGGAATTTCAGGAGACAAGTTGGGGATTTAAAGAGGCGGATTTGGGGTATTTTAACGGGGGTAGAAAAGATCAAGGTTTTGGATGGGGGAAGATAAGAAATGGTGGTGAACAGCTGTTTTAAAGACCTGGAGGGAGGAGTGGGATTGAAGAGAGTGGGGGAGTTTGTTCCAGAGGCGGGAGAAAAGGGGAATGAAGGAGTGAAGGTGAGCAGAGAGTCTTGATTTTGGCAGTTTAACCATAAGAGGGTTGCTGGCAGATCTTGTGCGTCCTGCAGGAGTACTTGGAGGCCAGAGCACAGACAAAGCAGGGGGAGCAAGGCCAGATAAGAGTCGGTAGAAGACAGAAAGACCACCGACCTGCCTGCGGTGAGTGAGTGAAAGGCCCTCGCAGTTGGCTTCATCGCGGGAGATTCCAATGATTCTGAAAGCTTTTGTTTTTACAGCGTGAAGCCGAGCTAGGTGTGAGGCAGGAGCACCGGCCCAGAGGGGAGGGCAGTATTCCATTGAGCTGCGGATGAAAGCCTTGTATGTGGTGAGGAGCTCAGGTGTGCCAAGGAAGGACTTTGCACGACGGAGGATGCCCAGTCGGCGACTGGCTTTGTAGGCCAGATTTGAAATGTGGTTTTCCCAGGAAATATCATGGCAGATAGTGAGACCCAAAAGCTTGAGTGATAGACCTTCTTGGAGAGGATTGTTGAGAAAGTAGATTGGAGGGTTTTCCAGACAGTATTTTTGGAGAGACAAAGTGAGAGTGTGAGATTTGTCAGGATTGAAAGACATGTTCCACTTGTTTGACCAGTTTGTGATGTTGTCCATGTTTGCAGAGAGTGAGGAGGCTGCAGACTGCCGATCTGAGGGATGAAGAATTGAGCAAATATGGAGTTATGGAGAGAGATATGGAGTTTCAAAACGATCTGTTGAGCTACCTTGGAGGAGTAGGGAAAACAAAAAAATGTTAGTGGACCCAAGGACAGACTGACCGAAGGACATCGTACGGTTTAACAGCTAATCTCGACTTGGTCGTCGACGAGATAAAAATGGAGAATTGTCCAAGTAGGCCGAGTTAATCAATCAAAACTCAACATTGTTATTCGTATGAATTTATTTTCTTTTTTTATTTATTGCCAACTACCAGAGTTACCCGACGTTGCCTGGAAAATAGTCAGTCACGTGTGTGTCGTGGGCTTTTTATAGTCGGAGGAAGCCACGCTCCGCTGCCACGCCCCTTGGGCACACGCTAGTCTAAAGCTGATGCGCCCATGTTTTTTGTCGTGAAAAGTGACCCCTCCATGGACCTCCTCTTCCCTCCAAGTCACCTCCTTAGGCTGTCCATGAGGCACAACCAACAAACAGATGTTCACAAATAGGGATATATAGATCGTGGATGATTCAAAATGGACGATACCATTTGAAGTTCTGCTTTTTCTTCTGGGTGATTTAGTTTCGGATTTAAACGATATATGGACGACAGTTTTTTAACTTCTATCCACTCTCGATCTGGGAGGTCGGTGATTTGAACCTGATCCGGTTTCAATCGTAACAAATACCTGGTGAGTACTGCTTCCTTGCTTGAGACTCAGCATTTGGAGGATAGAGGACGGACAAACCCAGTGGGTTGGCATCCATGGACTGTGGTGACTAATGTGACGTCATCACAATATTGTCTTGTAAGGTGGAGATCTGTACGGCACCCAGAGTGCCCCAGAAAGATGCATTGCTGTCCCCGAGGTCACCGGCCGTGCTCGTTTGAAGTCGTCACGTGGTGTTTGGTGTCCACTGGAGAAAATGTTGTTCAACCGACACCGACACCAACCGACCATAAAGACCAAGGAGGCTAATCGTGCATCGCATTCCACTGGGATTTCACAAATTAAATACTTTTCCCTTGCACTCAAACGTGCCGATGCCAACGGAATCAGGTTAATTTCCCCCTCGTCGCAAAACAAAGCAAGTGAAGGATTCCTTCTCTTGAAGAGTCCTCGATGGGTTATTGACGCAGACGAGTGGATTTCTTGTAAGGCCTAGTTACCCTCGCCAGAGGAGATGGTATTGCATTTGATTCCATTTGTTTGTTTGTTACTTGCCGGAAAAGATTCCGGCAAGTATGTTGGTTGGTTTGTCTGTCTGTCTGTCTGTCTGTTTGTGTGCAGTACTATGTCTACATCATTGCACATCGCATTGCCATACTTTACACACATATTTGCCTTGCCCTGGAATAGACTGTGCCCAATTTTTAACTCTCGAGGCCCAAGACCTCCATTATGACGTCATAATTCGACAAGTACAAAACTTCATCCGATCAAGATGAAATTTATTGAGCATAATCTAGGAATAAATTAGTTTAGAAAACAAATAATGATGACATCATTGGTCACGTGGTTCGGCCGCCATGTTTTTTTTATTCCGGCAAGTCCTCGGTCTCTGACCGATTTTTCATTTGTCTGTTTGATTGTTGTTTGTCCGCACAGAATAAATATGATTTTCTCTGCAACCGTTGGTTCGATTGACAGGAAATTTTCACCATAGGTGCACCTCCACCTGTAGAATTTTAAAAATGATAATTATGACGTCGTAGGTTATGTGCTTCGGCCGCCATCTTGGAAAAAACGAAAAATATTGCACCTTTATATCTCCGAAAGCACTGAATATAAAAAATTGAGACATGGCTCATTGTAAAGAACTCTCCATGGGGAATAAAATATGGTAATGATGTCATAGTTGCCTCAATTATGACGTCATAATTCGACAAGTACAAAACTTCATCCGATAAAGATGAAATTTCTTGAGCGTCACGTAGGCATAAATTGGTGGAGAAAAAAAATAATGATGACGTCATCGGTCACGTGGTTCGGCCGCCATATTTATTTTCACACAAAAGCCTTTAAAAAACCCACTGAAAACACGTCCTGATGAGGGTCTGCAGTCTCTGATTGCTCTTTCTTGTGAAGAAGTGGCATTTGTGTGCGGAGTTAACGGTTGCCTCCTTGTTCGGCATTCCTTTTGTTCTTAGGACGCCACTTAGGACTCGTTGACACGTCGTCAGATGGTGCAATGGGTTCAGAGTGTTTCCCTTTTTTGGGAAATGAAATTGAGAGGAAGCCGGGATATTGCATAGCCGTGTACGCCATGGCATCGATAACGTGCCAATTGGGATTGCGGATTTGCTTCCAAGTAAGTCTTGGAGCTTCTTGCAATCGGCGAGGCATTTCTGCTCGTTTGTGTCCTGAAATATCTGTTTGTTTCAGTCTCGTTGCTTGAGCCACATTTTTAAGGGGTTTAACGGCAACTTTGTTTCGGACCCCAAGGTCTACTAACTGCTCAAGATTTGGACAGATACAGTATGTATATTTTATCTAACGTATATGTATATGTACACCTTGGCTTTGTTATTATAATATGAGAATATCTATTTGATGATGTGACAGGACCCCAAGAAGGTTAACGAAGCAGAATGGGAGTCGTAAATGAAGTAAAAGGCATAGCAATTTCACACCATAGTGAACCATGAGCAAATGAGGGCACCGTAGGCCTGTCTATGGTCAGACGAGCTTGGACAACCTTTGGCTTAAACTACAACCATAAATATTACACATTACCCCGTAGCTGTTGTGGTGAGACATTTTGCTGTGAACGTTTGGCGAGCACCTGTCACCTGGCACGCACAATATATGCGTCAACATAAGCAGCCAAAGGGTAAATTTGCAAACACAGTCAGGAATGGTATCAATGAACTGGTCCAACGTTGTGTGCCACCCAATGGATGAGTGACGTCATACTCTGCCTCTGCCCTTGTAATGGATGTGTGCAGCATTAACGATTGGACGTTTTAACCAATGCCGTGCCACATCAGCTCAAAGTCAGAAGGGAAGAGCAATCCGAATACTTGTACGAACACACATTTCCACCTACTCGCTTCGTCAGAATGTTTCGGCCATGCCTCCATCACATTGGCCTGACAGGACGTCTCGCATTTGACCTTATTTTGATAATCACACATTTGCTGTTGTGGTGACACAAATTTGTGCCTCATCACGGCCGCAAGCATGTGCCAGCTCCACCTGGTGAACCCAAGGGCCGTGCCAAGTTAATAAATAAAAAAAAAGGAGCTGTCGATGCTGCAGAGAGCCGCCCATGGGCGGAGCTAATGCATGACGTGTTGTTCACCCATTGGGTGACGCATGCTCAAGTCGGAGTGCTGATTTGCATAATCGTTCTTTTCTTTCCCAATTGCCTTTAGTAAACCGCTTTGGTTGTTTGTTACCACAAGCATGGTAAACGACACATGGTCATCAAAATATCTCTGAAATGGCCATAATTATACTCTAATTAGTCGCACCACAATGGATAAATGATAATTTTTACCTCCATTCAAAATAATATTCAATTGGGTTCAAGTCAGGACTTTAACTAGGCTACTCAAGAACATTTATTTGAGTCTTATTCAGCCAATCCAATATGGCATCAGCCTTGTGCTTTGGATCATTGTCCTGCTGAAATGTGAATCTCAATCCCAGATTCAGATTAATGGATGACTCGAGCAGGTTTTCATCAGGGATTTTCCTGTACCATCAATTGTCGCTTCTATCGCAACAAGCTTGTCAGCCCCTACTGATGTAAATCAGCCCCATAACATGAGTTGCCACCGCCACGTTTGACAGTAGGAATGGTGTTAGGCTTGTTGGACGTAACGCTTTGAATTTAGACCAAAAAGTTCAATTTTTGTCTTATCTGAACACAAAACCTTTCTCCACATGCCTGCAGTATCATTAATTAAGATGCTTTTTCGCAAACTCCATTTAACCTTTTGGATACGTTCTTTTCAGTAACTGCTTCTTTTTTGCCACCTGTCCATAGAGGCTAGCTTTGCGAAGGAACGAGATATTGTTGATTGATGAACACTGATCCCAATCTCAGACATAGAGCCTTGCAGATCTTTCAAAGTCATTGTTGGATTTACAGTGACATCCCGAGGCAGCTTCCTGGTTGCCCAGCTGCTGAGTTGGATGGGCGACCTGATCTGGGCTGAGTCTGGGTGGTGGTATGATACGTCTTCCTTTTCTTAATGATGGATTTCTCTGACTCAAAGGGACAATGAGAGATTTTGAAATCGTCTTATAATCCTCTCCTGAATGGTGCTTCTCCACCACTTTATGTCTGACTTCTTTGGAAAGCTCCTTGGTTTTCATGTTTGTCTTGTTGGTTGACGAAGTGAGTTTCACCTTAAAACTCCTTAGATAAGTGAGGGAGCTTAATTTTAAGTTAAACCACTGATTACATACAGGTGAAACCTATTACATTTATTTTGTAACCTTTCAAACAAATCATTTGCTCCTGAAGTATTTTAGGTTTAATTCGCCAAAGGTTTGGAATACTTATCCAACTGAGAATCATCTTTTTCTTTTCTGTTAATATAATTTGTTGATATTTTATCTATTTTTTAAATTTTTTAAGCTTTATTACTTTGGAGTCGTTTATGAAGACCATATATTTGATTTGAAAGCATCATGAAATAAGCTCAGGTGGCATCAAAGTTTGAAAACTTTGGAGTGGGGTGATTACTTTTGCCGGCCATTGTATGGTACATGAAAAAAAATCACTTCTTCTTGGCTGCAAAGCTCCGTGGTGTTTACTTTTAACCTCTGCTTAAAATGAGTGAAATGAAACGTTTTTAAATTTTTGTGTTATTCTCATTCAAATTTCAACGCATATTATAAAGTTATTTCAATGTTCCTTGTACTAGATGAGGATTTGTTATATCACCTACCACTGGGTGGCGCTATTTCCCCCCTTGCCCCCACTTTGAATCCAATCCCCCAGATATGCCACCCAGACAGAAACCACCCTTGGGGTATCCTTGGGCAATAAGCAAAATTTGGATGGATTTGGTTGAGTAGTTCTTTCGTTTTTGAAGCATATATAAATAAACAAACTAACGAACAAACCAATATACAAATTCACTTTTATAGTGTAGATAATTGAATGTATAAGGAGGAAGAGTGACATTCTACAGAAGCTTCTTTATTCCAGGTATTAATTTTGGGTGTAGTTTTGGTCACCTCATTCGATAAAGGAACTAGAACGGCACTCAGTAGAGAGCATACCTCCGCCAGGTGAACAGTTTGTTTTTTATCCCAGAGTAGACCAGAAAATCACAATACAGAATCACATTGAATCAAAATCATTCGTCCACAACTTTTTGAGATATCCTGCTATATATCGTTTGGGCCCTATCTCCCAATGGTGAAGAATCACTTTTAAAATTAAATAATTCTCATATCCGAATCCATATTCAGATCTTCACCCAAATGGAATAGTTTAGTCCTTGTCACACACCCAATCTGTCCACCCAGTTTCGTCCAAATCTGTCCATAACTTTTTGTGATTTCCTGCTATGTATCGTTTTTAGCCCTATCTCCCAATGGTGAAGAATCACTTAAAAAATTATAGTAGCCGGATCCGAATCCGGATCTTCACCAAAATCTAATCATCTCGTCATTGTCACATACGCTGACTCTCTGCCAAATTTCGTCCGAATCTGTCCACAACTTTTTGAGATATCTTGTTCACAAACGGACAGCCAGGGGTGAAAACATAACCTCCATCCACCTATGAGTGAAATATATGAGTGAAAAACCACTCATAGAGCGACACTTGGCAAAAAAGAACAAAGTAGAATGGCCCTCAGAGCATTCTTTTGACTTCACAAATAATTTAATTATGTGACCTGATATGCAAATCTTCTAAAAATTAAGTTAATCGGATGAAAATTGTCAATTTTAGAAATTTGGCCTATGTTGACCTTTTGACATTTTGACCTCATAAATATATAGGATTTTGTCGGACCACGAACTCTACCATTTGGTGAAGTTTCGTTAAGATCGGTTTAAAATTGTGACCTGTAGGCAGGTATAAGTGAGCGGACAAACAAACACACACAAACTGGAGTGATCAACATAGTTGCAAAAAATATTTTTTTGCCAACAAGTAACAAACAAACAAACAAACAGAGGGGTGAAAAACATGACTTCCATACACCTCTGGTGTCGGAAGTAAGAATGCACAAGACCAACCAATATACTTGAAAAATCTTCGATTTTTGCATGTAACCTAAAGAGAGGGGTGAAAACAACCTCCATCCACCTTTGGTGGCAGAGGTGATCGGTTGCATTAGAGCTTGTTCAGCAGGAAGTAAGTAGGATGGAAGCAAGGCCAAGAGGGTTGACATGAAGGAGGGATTAGAAGAGAAAAGGATTTTGTGTCGTGGAAGTCAAAATTATGTAGATAAGATGGAGAAATTGAAAGGGCTTCATGAAACAAACTCTTTTTGTTGTTGTTGTTGAGATTGTGAAGGATGGAGAATTGAAAGGGCTTCATGAAACAACTCTTTTTGTTGTTGTTGTTGAGATTTTGAAGGATTTCCAAAAATTTTCAAATTTCAATTTCAATTTTTCAAATTGAAAAATAAATTATAAATAAATTACAAATTTTTATTATAAAATTATAAATAAATAAATAAACTACAAATTTCAAATTGAAAAATAAATAAATAAGGAGTCCTGGGAATTTTATTATAGAGCGCAGTTAGCATGCAGAATACCTTGCCAAGAAAGAGTAAAGGACAGAAAATGAATTTAATTGGGAAATAAATAGGCACCGAGAGGTAGGACAATTACATGGTCTTGGAAGCAATTATGGAGAGTGTGAAAGGACAATGCAATGTGAATGCCATCCTTTTGACATAATAACAAACTGCACCAGAGTATAGTTTGCCGACTTGCATGATGAATCTTTGTCATCTAACAAAGTACCATACCAGCTTTACGCTCAGAAAGGAACAGGTAGCCAACCTACGTCAAGTCATTGGAGAGCGACCCCATGAATGATCTCCTGGTGGAGGATACAAGGCCCATCCAGTAGGATTGTGCAAAGGTAGAACATCTACCTTTTATTTTATTTTTTAGTCAATGCTCGTCGAAGAGTGATCACAGAACAGATGAGGACACAATATGAACAAAAGG